>NC_059292.1:29544042-29554042 GCF_017591435.1 Portunus trituberculatus | reverse complement strand
TCATACTCAACATCAAAATCATCATTTTCTTCAATTTTTATTTCATTGTCCTCGATTTTGCATTTTACAGCCTGGAAGGCGAGGTTCTTCTGCGTATCTGTGGATTTAATGTCTGATTGTCCTCTGAGGAAGGGCAGCAGGAATTCTAAAGCGTGCATCAGGTAATAGGGCTTGTTGGCTCTACTCCCGTTCGGTGGGTTGTGCTTCAACCTCCGAACAAACACAGTGCGAAGGTTTCTCCACTTCTCCTTGCATGCGGGAACTGTGGAAGGTGAAGAAATAAATTAATACATATATGCAGAGTCAAGGATGTCCGAAAAATTACTGTCCCATTCTGTGTCTTCTCGCGCTATTGACTCCACCATTTCATCGATTGCCTACAAAAAAAAAACATACACATCTCATCAAAACAGGTATGTGGAAAAAAAAGGAGGGAACAGATACATGCATTCACTTCAACTGTCAGCACTGTCTCCTTTCAAGTATCTATTGAATGAAATATTTGAAAGGGACCAACAACAACAGTGATAATTGAAAAAAAAAAAAAATGCTGAATTGCTCAATAACTGGAGAAGAAAGAACAGCTGAATGAATCTTTTGGAATGATGTAAAAGATGATAGAATATCCAATTGTTAGCTCAAATTGGGGCCAGATTAGTTTCATACCATTTGTGTGTGTGTGTGTGTGTGTGTGTGTGTGTGTGTGTGTGTGTGTGTGTGTGTGTGTGTGTTCACCAAGGTCGCCTGCTGGTCCCCCAGCCAGCCTTATCCCTACGAAAAGAGTTAAGAGCTCATCCTGTCCGATCTTCGGTCACACATCACATACCACACACACCAGGAAAGCGAGCCCACAACCCTCAAGTTACAATCCATACCTACTTTCTGCTAGGTGAACTGAGGCTACGCACGTTAGGGACAGAAGATAATATACACACGTAGAACTGTTGATGATGGTGGTGGTGGTGGTGGCGTGTGGTAATGCCAGGGGAAGGTTATCTTTCAAATTGCTCACTAAAACCCACACCACAGCACTACCGCGGGGATGGAAGCATTGTGTGTGAAATTGAAGCCGTAACATCGCGGGTCAGTGTTATGTTTGCTACCCGGCGCTCAATGCCTTCAGGGCGTACTGTGGTAGTCTGTACGTGCGTCTGTATGTCTATATTTCTGCATCCATCATGCTTTTATGTTCGTGTTTCTGTTATGTTTTTGTCTGTCCTTATCCGTCGTGTTTGTCTCTTTCTGTTTCTTAGCTTAGTTTGTCTATCTGCTTTGTTTGTTTTTTTCATGTTTTTTTTTTCAGTCTGTTTACCTTTTTTTTATTTTATTTTCTATTTATTTATTTTTTTATTATTATTATCGTGTTTATCTATTTATCCATTTTTTGCCGCTATTCGTTCCTTTCTGTCCGTCTCAATACCTCAGTGGTTCTCAACCTGTATGTAGTACGCGTACCACCAGTGTTACACGAAGGCCCTCCAGGTGGTACATGAGCACTGTCGGGATCATATGCGTTTTTTTTTTTTTTTTTTTTTTTTTGTTCAATCAAATAAATTCATTTCTCAGAAAAATGCTTATTGCCTTACACAAGATGATATGGCATCGATCAGCTGGTGGAGAAAAGAATAGAATCATCCCTCGTAATAAAGTGAGTTGTGTTCCGTGTTTTTAGTTCATTTGTGTGTTCTGTTTGTGAATAAATTGATATTTGCTGGAATAGTTTTTCTGGAACCAGGCGGTACGCGGGGACTGTACCACACCTTCAATTGCGGGCGTTATGCCAGTCCCGTCATGCGCATCTCACTCTGTCATGATTCTCTGGTTGTGTTAGTGGTGTGGAATGAGCCTGTTATGTTTGATGAGTCTGTTTCGTGTGTCTATCTGTTTGTCTGTCTGTCAGTCTGTACGTTAGTAATAATATGTCATGCTTGCCTCTGTCTACGTATATCTGATGTATGTTCGTATGTATGTGTAAATATGTAATACAATATGCGTCATGTTTGCTTACATCTACTTATGTCTACTCTCTCTCTCTCTCTCTCTCTCTCTCTCTCTCCATACACACACACACAGACACACACACACACACACACACACATATCACTCACTAGTGCTACTGAACTCGGCGGCCACGGCACGCCAGGCAGCTTCCACGCAGGCCCTGTTGGTGTATTGCTCCAGCGTGTAGTCGTAAAGGCATGGCTGCTTCTCCACCTCCTTGATAAAGCGAATGTTCTTGGAGATGGCTTCGGGGGTCATGATATCAGCAGTAGAGCCAGTATGCAAGGATGGGGTCTCCAGTCGTCACGCACTCCACCCTCCCCGTCCCTCCGCGCACCACCACGCGGCACACACTGAGTCGAGCAGCGACCGGCCGACCGCCACTGAGTCTGCCGCGACCCTCATACGACCGCGTGCGTTCTGGTTACCCCTTCGCGGCGATGGCAGCGTTTGAATATTGTTATGGTATTTGCTGGTATACTTTGTATCTATTGAGAACTTTGTAATGTCCTGCGTCTATCTTGTCGGGCACACGTTGTCTTTCTACTGGACGAAGGCGTATTGGGTAAGTCACTAAGGTGAATCCCCTGCTTACAAACAGCGTTGTCAAGATTTGCCAGGTCAATTAAAGGATTAGCTATATATTCACGTGTTTCTTTTAGGCTTAGCCGAACTATACTACCCAACACAGTGGTTTATTTGGATCTATTATAGGTCCTCTGTTTGCATTTTTTTTTTCAAAAAAATAATTATATACGTTGTATATACATGCTTTCTCTGGTCTGTGAGGCAGTGAAGCATGAATTGTGAGGGTTTCTTCAATCTTAGCGGGCAGCCAAGTTAGGAATGAATGATCTTGTCACCTTTGACCACATGTCGTGTTATTTATGTATACTAATTACTCTTATTAGAAAGTTAAGTACATTTATAACACTATGAAATCTTATTTGAATCTAAGAAAGTATTTCATGGTAGATAAAATGCATTAAAAATCATAATAAACAGTTGACGATTGAGACCGAGTTATATGTGTTGGAACGGATTTGGCACAGTTTTGAGCAGGGGACGACCTCAACCAACGTCCCTGCTCACCTTCGTTCAGTAGAAAGACAATAAATAGTGTGTCACTTGTCTTGATGCATGGGGAGTCTTGCTGAGTGAGTGAATGGTGGTCAAGGCGCACCAAAGTTCAAAGAGGAGTCTTGCTATCTGCTGCAGCCAATCGTAGTTGTGTCACTCGGGAATAAACGAGTGAGTTTGTGAAGACTGGTGAGTGAAGGAGGCTGGGCGAGGCGAGGCGAGGCAAGGTCCAAGTGTCGGGTGAAGGAAGAGACAGTGAGAGAAGTAGCCGATCAGTTATTCCTTCTCTATCTTTACCACCTGCATACGGCTCCAATCGTCTCTATAATACATAAACAAGTAATAGGCTACTTAGTTTACACACGTACTGACTCTTTTACTATACGTTAGATTTATTCTTACGCATTACACTTGTCATGCAGTTATATGGGTTTTCTCTTTTCCATGAGTGCATTAACCTAACACTGCAGATCTTGGTCTATTCTACGTTATAGTCTTGTCACACTACGGCGCTCTTTCCGATGCGTGAGTTATACGCATTGGCACGCAGAGGAACTCGTCCATACACGGTAATGCACTAGTTTCTCACTCGTTCTTTGCACGTCATAACACTCCGCAGCTTGTCGGTAGACGCAATTCACTTGGAGGAAAGTAGAAAAAGTTTAATTAGGCTCAAAATTTGTCGACGTGCTCCGCTTGTTAACGACTTGTTCCTCAAACGGTCCTCACTAACTAGACGCTCGCTGGAAAACAAGCTGCTCACGCCTCGATCACGATATGTGCTCGGCCATTGCTTGGCTCTTGCTCGTCGAATTTCATTGTTGCATTCAAGAAATGTACTTTTGGCGGGTATATAGCGTGTCTTCAGCGAGTGTTCGGCGTGTACACTGCATGCATGCTTTGTGCTAGTCCCAGCGTGCCCGACGTGCATAGTGAAATAGCGAGTCCATAGCGGGCACATAACGTTCTCTGCGCTCCCATACCAAGCCCTACGAGCTCCAATGTGCTGGAAGAATGCAGTATATATAAAATGACAATTTCCAGAAGACCATTGCACAAAGAGACTCCACTGTATACGGAGCTCCATAATCCATATGGCCTATTCACTACGTCAACAAGTCATAGCTGTAATTTTGCATGACCATGATCTCATCCCAGTGCGGCTGGCACGTCAATCCTCTTCGTTGTCACCCATGTACTGGAAGAGGATCATCGCAATCTGCTTCTGGGCTTTGATAAACTTGTGATGAGGCATGGCTATCAGCGTGTCCCTTACGTAGTTGGCGAATGCTTCCTCTTCCGTAGCAGGTTTGAGGGCTGCTTTCACTAGCTCGTGAGAGGAATCCAATCTGGTTTGTAGAGAGTTTAGGAGACTGTTGTCATCAGACCCAGATGTTGTATATGTAGAGGGAACTGAAGATTGTACTGGAGCTGCTCCTGCCAACTCCGCTGCCACCTCAACTTGCGCAACCTCTGCCCTCCCTTTTTCCGCAACATCAATTGTCCTCAACTGCAAACATAAGAAACACAAAGATTGTTAGTCAAAGGTACAAGTGAGCATTACTTTATAACTTTAGTTTTTCCCTGCAACTCAAACTGAAACAAAGAAACGAACACAATAAATAAGTCAGTTTGGGCTTGGTACTCAGCAGCATATTGGGAAGTCATTCTGGCTGATGAACTGGTTCAATTCTAAACATAAGAAACAATGCATTTGGAAACGGTAATGGAATTAATAAGAGAACTAAAACAATACTCACCCTTCGAACTGGATCACGGACATGGCGGGTGACAGCCCTCAGGAACGCGAACGTCTTGATGATCCACTTCTCCCGTTCGGTAAGGCTTGGCAGGTCATCCCCACTTTTCTTATGAAGTCTCGTGTGTTGGTCTCTCACGGAGCGGAACCATCCTTTAAGATGCTCAGATGGGATGCCCATGATGTCAGCCTGGTCCTGCCACAACTTGCTCTTCTTGTCTCTCCGCCTGTAATCACTCCGCTTGATGTTCCACAGTATCGGGTTTTCTCTGATGAACACCGCCAGAACCTCTTCTTTATCTGCGTCCATGCCAAAGGTAGTCTTCTGTTTCTTGCTCTTTCTTGATGCTTCAGGAGCAGAACCAGTAGTAGCAACAACTTCATGAACAGTAGAACGTACAGATATCATTGAAGCAGCACCATCATTATGACTTGAGAGCACATGTGTATCGGGAGATAGTGGAGCCGGTGGTGATGGTGCTCGGACATGTCGATGCCCAGTATTGAGTGCCTTTGACTTCATCTTTGGCATTGTGGATACTTGTGAACTCGTCGAGAACCGAGAAGAAAGTGTTAAACGCAGCAATGCGAATCAGTCTTTTATAGCTCGCTCTGCACGCGTAAGTACACGTACTACCCACGCCCAACTCGCAAATTACACGTTGTGCGAAATGAGCACGCAATACACACGTCTAGACCCCTAGGAAGCACGCAAAATAAATTCGCTGTTTTACACGCACAGCGCGTTATTAGCACGCAGAGCTCGCAATGCGTACGCATTTCACATGTCGAAAAAACGTTTGGAAATCAATGAACTCGAAGCAGTACGCAGTAACACGCTGGAAACTCCCTGCCAACATGCTATGGGCTCGCTGTATACTCGCTGGGAGAAGGTAAAATGTTCGAAGTGCAACGAAAATTAGCACGCACCTCTTATGTTGTCCAACATGATTGTCGTAGTGTGACAGGGTCCTCACATCTTTTTTGCTACCTAAATACCTCACACGAAAACGTTCTTGAAGAAGAAGAAGAAGAAGAAGAGAGAGAGAGAGAGAGAGAGAGAGAGAGAGAGAGAGAGAGAGAGAGAACACTTGGTCGCCTATCGCATGGGATATCATATCAAATGTTCCACGCACGCATCGTTTTCATCGTCGACCTCCAAACAAGGTCTGTCATGGCAGAAGACGACAGCAGCTACTGGAGAGAAGGCGTTGAAAGCGTTACAAGAGCGATGGCGTTAAGGGGAAGTTAAGTCTTAAGTATATGCACGTGAGGCGAGGCACGGGACGCAATATTACGTAAAAGAACATAACTCCCACACACTTTTTTTTCAAATCCAAGTCAAGGCCACGAGTGACAGAGGCGCCCACGCATGCCAGACTGAATACAAACACTATCATGGGACACAGAGGAGAGTTTACAGAGCCATCTTCAAGAACAACTTAGACTTATGAAGACTGATGATGATTAAATGATTTGAGGGTGTTGCTGTCACGGGAATGTGAGGTTGATGACGCTAATGATGATGCTGATGAAGTGATGATGGTAACAAACAAAACGATTGTAATGCTATTGAAAGAGGAAAAAAGAGATAATGACTAGAATTCATAAGATGCATCCATTCATACATATATACATACAGAGCATATATAGTCATACACACACACACACACTTGACACCAAACATTTCCTAATGGTAGACACGTGATGTGGAAGATAAGAAACTGAGACGTCACGCACAAACGAACACAGTAAGTCAACCACTATCAGTCAGTCTATACTCTATATTATGTAGTCCCCTCATCCTCATCTCTCTCTCTCTCTCTCTCTCTCTCTCTCTCTCTCTCTCTGTGTGTGTGTGTGTGTGTGTGTGTGTGTTTCACTGTTTGATCTGCTGCAGTTTCTGACGAGACAGCCAGACGTTACCCTACAGAACGAGCTCAGAGCTCATTATTTCCGATCTTCAGATAGGCCTGAGACAAGGCACACACCACACACCGGGACAACAAGGTCACAACTCCTCGATTTACATCCCGTACCTACTCACTGCTAGGTGAACAGGGGCTACACGTGAAAGGAGACACACCCAAATATCTCCACCCGGCCGGGGAATCGAACCCCGGTCCTCTGGCTTGTGAAGTGTGTGTGTGTGTGTGTGTGTGTGTGTGTGTGTGTGTGTGTGTGTGTGTGTGTGTGTGTGTGTGTTTGTATGAATATATATGCTAATATAAACGAACTTTTAAATGAACAGAATCATATACAAGAATTATGTCAATATGTGCATGACGTACTACATGTTTATGCTTAGCTCAACCAACAAACCTAAGGGCGTATACTGTAAAACTATTGGACAAAATGTATAAACTTATAACTGTAAAATGATACTATGTAATGTCTTTATTTTGTCAATAAACTACTACTACTACTGTGTGTGTGTGTGTGTGTGTGATACTCGTCTACAAACAGATTCTTATCATTGTACATACCAAAATTATACATGAGTATCTTATCTGTCTGAGTAGCTTTATGTAACTTGGTGCGTATGTATATAAGTATGTATATATGTATGTATGTATGTATGTATTGTACTGAAGTGTTGTTTACAAGTGCATACTATTATTTATACTGAGGAACGAGTTTAGAGCAGGCAATAAAATTTGTACTCTCTCTCTCTCTCTCTCTCTCTCTCTCTCTCTCTCTCTCTCTCTCTCTTTCCGGGAAGTCAAGATCAAGGATGCTTGCTTACTTACGCACACACACACACACACACACACACACACACACACACACACACACACACACACATCTCTTCCTCCCTCCCCATCCCCCTTTAACTCTCCATCCTTCTCTTTTTCTCTCTCTCTCTCTCTCTCTCTCTCTCTCTCTCTCTCTCTCTCTCTCTCTCTCTCCATGTATCTCACGCTGGTCGTAAAGGTGTCAACTGAAGATAAAACAAAGGAAAACAAAAAATAAAGAGAAGGAAATAGACAAACTAAAGAAAAGTTGACGCACATGAGAGAGAGAGAGAGAGAGAGAGAGAGAGAGAGAGAGACTTTTACCTCCAGTACCATTATACTCCCTCCCTTCAAATGAAAAAAGGGAAAAAACAAAGAAGAAGAAGAAAAAGAAGAAGAAGAAGAAGAAGAAGAAGAAGAAAAGAAGAAACAAGATAAACAATTACTTGAGTTCCTGTTTTTCATTAAGAAGTTTCTTTCCTCTTTCCCGAACGTCTCCCCCTCCCTCCCCCAGCTCTCTCTCTCTCTCTCTCTCTCTCTCTCTCTCTCTCTCTCTCTCTCTCTCTCTCTGAATCCTTGAAGTATGACGTCCCACACACACGCACAGACACCCACTCACCATCACTATTATCCTCTCTCTCCACCTCATCACCACCACACTACCACCACCTCTCCTCCACTTCACTCCCCACACTTCCTCCCTCCCTCCCTCTCATCCACCACAACCACCACCACCACCACCACCACGATCACCATCTTTCTTCCATCCCCACTCCCTCCCTCCCTCCGTCACCCACTGCCACCATCCAAGCACAGTACCCCAACTCCCCATCCCTTCTCCCCCTAAAGCAACCACTCCCTTCACCTTGAAATACCTTAACCCTATCATGGTCACTCATCCCCCCTCTCTCTATCTTTCTTTCTCTCTACTCCACCATCACCACCACCACCACCACCCAAAACAACAATAATAAGAAGGTCCACCACTACATGGACAAGTTCACACGTGTCTCATCAGCAGGTAAGCAAGCAAGCAGGGAAGCAGGTAGTAGGGAGGTAAGGACCAATATATGTAAAAGGTCGCTTGTCCGAACAGGTGTGTGTGTGTGTGTGTGTGTGTGTGTGTGTGTGTGTGTGTGTGTGTGTGTGTGTGTGTGTGTGTGTGTGTGTGTGTGTGTGTGTGTGTGCAACAAAGGGAGGATCGAACAAGGGTGATATTATAAAACATTCTTCCCCCCATCCACACCTCTCAGTGTTACAATCACTTTAATTTCAGTGCCTCCTTTTGGAGTAACGAAAGAGGAAAGAAAAAAAAAAGGGGGGGGTAGAAAAGGATTGGAAGTTAATATATTTTTCCTATTAATCCTAAACCTCCCCCTTAGAAATTCTGGGAAGGTGGAGGGGGCGAAGGAGGGAGAGTACCAGGAAGAAAAGGTGTTTGTCCCGCGGCTTTTCCTCGTGGATGAGTTGAGGAAGTGAAGGTAATTATCAAACCATCCATCCACTACTGCTGATGACTCAAAGATTTCATGCAGTCACCGGTAATTAGTGAGAAGGCACACAAAACATTGGAATAAGTGAATGATTAAGAAATTATTTTGAGCTCTTACATCGTTGAAAAGTAATTAAAATAAATAGGCTGATAAATACACATTTCAACTTCCTATGACTTGACTTCATTTAAGATGGAGGTTTCAAGATATTTATCCCTTATTTTTGGCTAATTCTCTCCGACCTGCAAGGGGACTGGTAACTAAGAGATATATTATATATATATATATATATATATATATATATATATATATATATATATATATATATATATATATATATATATATATATATATATATATATATATATATATATATATATATATATATATATATATATATATATATATATATATATAGTTTCATGTTGCTCTTGGTTCATTTTCCCCCTTTACATAAAAGAAAAAAAAAAACATAAATCATCATAACTTAATATAATGTACCTGTGACAAATCAAATAAAACAAAACTGAAGTGGTCAGCTAATTCTTGCATCAGTGCATGAAACGAGACAGAATCAGGAAGGAACGAGTAAAGAAAGCCTTGTTTAGAAAAGAGGAGTGGCGCGCGCAGGTGGTGCGTTCAGAAAAACAATAACCATGAAAACAGCGGGACATGAAGAAACATCGGACTGAGGGACACTCGAGACAAGACCGGAATTAATGAAGCCCGAAGACCCCCATCCCCTGCTTGTGCCCTATTTAGAAGACACGTGTAGGTGGGGACTCTACACACGAGAGGCGTAGGTAGTAGGTGCCCCATACATAAGGGAACAACGCCCCTTCACTCGTAGCCGGTATCTGGGGACGGAGACAAGTATTGACAGACACGATACAGGACATCCTATCTCACTGAAACTGGCTTAGCATAAGATG
>NC_059292.1:29534042-29539042 GCF_017591435.1 Portunus trituberculatus | reverse complement strand
CATCGGTAGCCTGAAGCTTTGAACTTTAAATGAGAGAGAGAGAGAGAGAGAGTACTTACCTCGCAGGGTAAGTGCTTTCCTCCCGCTCCAAGGCTGCTGCCACGTCCGTCTCAAACACCGAGTACTGTGCACTAAAAGGCGCCTTGGATGGGCTGTAGGCTCCATTAGGCTGCTCAGTGAATCGATGTGAATAAAATTAACGTGCAAACAAACACATCCTTCCACACACTGTAATTTTTGAACACTGAAGCAATGAAGCCTCGTGTAAAGACTTATCTACGTTCACATGATGACTACCTACGCGTGCGTGCGTTCCGGCGGCCCGGGAAAAAAAAAACGGTTGTTTTTAAAGGCCCAAAGTCCTGAAAAATGCATAGAATACTTATACAACAAGTAATAAAACCAACAAAATTATTTCACATACCACATTAGCCTCTGGAGTCACTTAGTAGTCAGTAAAGGAGTAGTCAAGAAAACAATAAAGTCATGTTTCAAGTTCTTTATTAGCAATGAACATTGTTATATAGGGCTGGATACACAGTCAAGTTAAGTCAACAGTAGGTATTCTCTCTCTTTTACTTATTCTTCTTTCAAGTGTACTTCTTATTGCTCCTTGCAGCATTGAGTAACTCTTTGTCTTTCAATCAAAACACTGCTGTGAAATTCTGAACAGGACTGCTCAAAGTTGAGAGTGATCAGGAGCTCACTCCTTATGAGTTCCATAGAGCACCTGTTCCTGCTTTCACTCCACTTGTTGGCCATCCTAGAGAAGATCCTTTCAACATATCCAGTGATGCTGGGATGCTCAGTATGTGGCTTATAATAGATAACATGTTAGGAAGGTCAGCTCCCTGTAAAACAGACATCCACCTGGCAGCCACATCTTTGATCTTCCATTCAGCATCTTCTCTGAGCTTCTTCAGAATGATATTGAATGTGGTGCATTCATCATAGAGGTGCAGTGGGCACTCGGGAAAATACGGAAAAAACCGCGTCCCGTATTGAGTCAATACGGGACGCAACATTTTATTCTAAGATATGGAACGATTCCGTATTGTACGGGACGGGTGGCAACCCTACAGTGTTTCAATGAAGTGGATGAGATAACTTGCTCTGACTTGTCTTGTGGCGCCTATGTTGCGTGGTGGTCTCGCAGGAAGGTAAATGACGGTCTCGTGTGTTGTGTGTGAGTGTAAAGTTTGCTTATTTATTTATATTGAGCGTTGCTAACTCAGAAAGTGATAGAAAGCAAAGGCCAGTAAGAACAATACAAACACAACACAACGAGAATGCTGCGGTGCAGTTGTTACTACGATCAAAGTAAGTATAGGCTAAGGTTAATTAACAATGTTTCTCCGTATTTTACTACTTACAACTATTGCTTCAGACTAATGTTACTACTACTACAACCCCTATTACTATAACAACTACTACTGCAATTACTCAAGAATATTAGTGGTATAAGTAACAGGAGCAGCACCAGTACCAACATTAATAGTAGTAGTAGTAGTAGTAATAGTTGTTGTTGTTGTTGTAGTAGACTACTACTACTAGTAATACTACTACTACTACTACTACTAGTAGTAGTAGTAGTAGTAGTAGTAGTAGTAGTAGTAGTAGTAGTAGTAGATGTTAGTGTGAAAACTAGGCTAGGCTTGAAATGTGTACATTACGCAAAGCAAGTGTTTATTGATTTGTTTAGTTTTATTTTCGGGTTGACAGTAAATCAAATTCTACACTTCTGTATGAAAAACTGTACGTAAGGCAACGCTAGGCTACAACACGGTGAGGAACAGTAATTAAAAACTGTCTTTCGTCAGTATTATTCAAAGTTAGGTAGGCTATTTGTTATACTCGGGAACTATTCTTTTCATCATGATTATCATCATCATGATCATCTTCATCATGATCTTCTTCTTCTTCTTGTCTACTATGCTGCTGAATGCTGGAAATAAGAAAAAAATAAATAAAAAGTAGTAGTATCACATTGGAAGTATAACAAAAATAGGTTGACTACTACTACTAATAATAATACCAACACCACCACCACCATAATGTTCCACAGAAAGGCAAGGTGTCACCACGTAATGATACAAACAGCTATATTTTCTCCCCTATCTAAATTAGGTGCAGATTGTATCACTAGAACGTGTAGGTAGCGTTGTATTTCACGGTTCTAGCTACCTCTGCACCTTTGCCTTCTGTAATATATACGGCGTTCTAAGGGCAAGTGTGTATATTATTAGAGGTATGGAAGGGTTGGTGCTATCGTTTATCTATTTATTCTTATTGAAAGTTATTTGCGTTCTTGGTTTTCTCAATTGCTGGTCTTAATCCTGATTTTTGCTTCTTCTATTAATTTCTCTTCACTATTGTCTTAAGTGTTGTGTTTCAGTGTCGTTTTCAATTGTTCACATAAATAGGATCTCTCTCTCTCTCTCTCTCTCTCTCTCTCTCTCTCTCTCTCTCTCTCTCTCTCTCTTATTTCAACTTTACACATGATTTTATTACATTGATATACAAATACAGGACATACATGGTAATAAATTAATGTGTATGTAAATGCCATCACTGTAGTCTTTAACCTAATGGCTTGAAATACCACTTTTCCTCGTGGCAATATTTCAAAAGCTTTATGTGCCCTATTTTGTGTGTTCACTAATTGCTTAATAGCACCATTGATTGGTGTGGGGCATGTTCTTCGCCACTTGTGAGCAGCAGTTTTCACCTGCTGGGTTGTCATATCACTCACTGCTGGCACTACTGTAGTGAACTTGTTCCATAGGCGAGACACTCAGGAGATGAAGGTATCCTCCAACAGCCGCTGCACACGTCGCTCGATCTTATCCAGCTGTTGCAGGTGTGTAGCCGCGCTGGACATCCAGGTCAGGGCCCCATACTCCAGGTAGGGCCTTATCTGGGCCTTGTACAGCAGATGGATTCCGCGTTTGTCCAGTAATCCAGCTACTCTGCGTAAGGCAGAGACCCGGAGAGAGGCTTGGTGGGCAACGTGTTTGAGATGGCGGTCGAATCGGAGCTCTCGGTCTAGGTCCACTCCAAGAATTTTAATATATTCCTGGAGTGGGAGGGTGATGGAGCCAAACATCACTTTTCCTTCAACCTCCTGCCTGGCTGCTAGAGACCGAGAGATCACCATTGCCTGTGTCTTCTCAGGGGCGAACTGCACCTGCCAGCGCTTTCCCCATTCTGCTATCACACCGAGTTGTTGGTTGACGTCATCGATCGCGCGACGACTGTTCTGGCGAGGGTAGGAGAGGGACAGCGTGCAGTCATCAGCATATGCGGAGATTGCTGGCAGGCCCCTGAGAAGGTCGTCAATATACAGGTTCCAGAGGACCGGTCCCAGCACAGATCCCTGAGGGACTGAGGCTCCCACTGGAAGGTCCCCTGACTGCTGCCCGTTGACGACGACATGGAGGGTTCTCCCTTGTAGATAGTCGCTCATCAACATTAGCAGGTGGCCTTGTATGCCTTTGGCACGAAGCTTTTCAAGCAGGCCTGCATGCCATACCCGATCAAAGGCTCCTGCTATGTCGAGGGCGACTACAAGGGTGTCCAGGCCATTGTCCAGGGAGTCCTGCCAATCCCTGGATAAGAGCATCAGAAGGTCTGACGTGGAGCGGCCGGATCTGAACCCATACTGCTGGTCGGATAGAAGGGAGTGCTCCTGGAGGTGGCTGTTGATGGCTTCAACCACTATCCTTTCAAAGATCTTTCCCACTACCGACAGGAGGGAGATGGGCCTGTAATTTGCAGGGTCAGATCTTGATTTTTTTTTTTTTTTTTTTTTTTTTTGTGGATCGGCACCACACGAGCCTTTTTCCACATGGCAGGCCATGTTTTTTCCCTGGCACAGGCAGTAAATATTGTTGTAAGAGGCGATGCCAGTTCTTCTGAGCAGTGGCGCAGGACTTGTGGGCTGATGTCGTCCGGACCAGTGGCTTTCCTGACATCCACCACTCTCAGAAGGCGCTCCACTTGCTCCTGAGTCACCATCACCTCTGTCAAGGCTTGGTCACACTCCTGTTCCATCTGTGGAGGAGACCGATTGGGGTCAGGGACGGACATTTTAGTCGAGAAGAGGTCAGCCAGGAGTTTTGCCTTCTCCTTGCTGCTGGTGGCTGTGGTGCCGTCCTGCTTGGTGAGGGGAGGGATAGTTTCATGGTGGCTGCCTCCTTGTCTCTCCTTGACAAGGGCCCACCAAGTCTTGCTACCAACCCCTGGGCCACAGAGCTTAGATTTGAGGTCCCTCTCCCACCTCTGTTGTGCCCACCTACATGTGGCCACCATACTCTTACAAGCCGCACGATGCCTGGCTTTGTTGCGGCTGGTCGGGTTCCTCTTGAGTCGGAGCCATGCGGAATACTTCCTCTCTGCAGCGCATCGACAGCGGTAACCAAACCATGGCTGGTCGGTTGGCTTGGAGGTGTATTGGCGGTGAGGGACGTGTTGCTGCTCTCTCTCTCTCTCTCTCTCTCTCTCTCTCTCTCTCTCTCTCTCTCTCTCTCTCTCTCTCTCTCTCTCTCTCTCTCTCTGTGTGTGTGTGTGTCCTTTTTTCTTGTTTTCTCGTTTTGTTTTGTTTTGTATATATATTTTTTTTTAGTTTTGCGTCTCTCTCTCTCTCTCTCTCTCTCTCTCTCTCTCTCTCTCTCTCTCTCTCTCTCTCTCTCTCTCTCACACACACACACACACACACACACACATAATTTAAGGGATCATTTATTTATTTGTTCTGGTAATTTTTTTTCTCTTGTTTAGAAATAATAGTAAAAAGAAAAAGTAATCGTTTCTTTTTTTTACTACTACACACCCTCACCCACACCCTCACCCACACCCTCACACACACACACACACACACACACACACACACACACCCGGTAGCTCAGTAGTTAGAGCGCTGGCTTCACAAGCCAGAGGACCGGGGTTCGATTCCGCGGCCGGATGGAGATATTTGGGTGTCTCCTTTCACGTGTAGCCCC
>NC_059292.1:29519042-29531542 GCF_017591435.1 Portunus trituberculatus | reverse complement strand
ATAATATTCTCTAAATAGTTTCTGCTTAATCTCTCTCTCTCTCTCTCTCTCTCTGTGTGTGTGTGTGTGTGTGTGTGTGTGTGTGTGTGTCAAGATTATTTTTATAGTCCCAGATTAAACGCTTGCATTGAATACGCTCTACGCTACACAAGTACATTGTAAACCAAACTAGGCTGGCGAGGAGAGGTTAGGGGGTAGTGATGCATGACGGTGGTGGTCAGCGTACATTGATACAGACGAGGTCAAAGGCATCATTGCTTGGGACGATCCGTACAGCTGCCATACACTGCAATGATATATATGTAGATAATAAAAACATTATAACATGTGAGCACTTTAACTTAGGTGTACTGGGTTATTTGGTAATAATGTTTTGTTTGTTCCAGGATAACTGCGGCGTTGTACAGGGTACCCTTCTGCAACGTACGCCTTTACAATGCGCCATGTTATAACCCTGATGCCAGGAGACATCCATTACCTTCCACGTGTGTCATCTCATTCTCCGCCGCCGCCAGACCAGTGCTGCCCTTGCCCTGTGGCCTGTGTTGCCTCTGCTGCCACAGGTTGGTCCTGAAACGGAAATTATGCTTAATTTATTCTCATTTCTTACCACATCACACACACACACACACACACACACACACACACACACACAGGAGATATTTGGGTGTCTCCTTTCACGTGTAGCCCGTGTTCACCTAGCAGTGAGTAGGTACGGGATGTAAATCGAGGAGTTGTGACCTTGTTGTCCCGGTGTGTGGTGTGTGCCTGGTCTCAGGCCTATCCGAAGATCGGAAATAATGAGCTCTGAGCTCGTTCCGTAGGGTAACGTCTGGCTGTCTCGTCAGAGACTGCAGCAGTTCAAACAGTGAAACACACACACACACCACGTAGTGTAGTGGTTAGCACGCTCGACTCTCACTCGAGAAGGTCCGGGTTCGAGTCCCGGAGGCGGCGAGGCAAATGGGCAAGCCTCTTAATGTGTGGCCCTGTTCACCTAGCAGTAAATAGGTACGGGATGTAACTCGAGGGGTTGTGGCCTCGCTTTCCCGGTGCATGGAGTGTGTTGTGGTCTCAGTCCTACCCGGAGATCGGTCTATAAGCTCTGAGCTCGCTCCGTAATGGGTAAGACTAGCTGGGTGACCAGTAGGCAACCGAGGTGAATTACGCACACAAATAAAAAAAAAAGAAAAAAAAAACCAGGAAAAGTAAAAAGCTACACACACACACACACACACACACGGTACCGACTCAGCGCGGTGCCCACTATTGTGCGAGCTTTAAATAAATAAGTGAATTTCTAGGTTAAGTTTATCCATAGTTAGGTTAAGCATTTTTAGTTCATTGTGGTAATGTCCCACCCCCTGTACATTTTCAGTGTATTTTTTTTACATTGCCTAATTAATAAACCGTTTATTATTATTATTATTATTATTACACACACACACACACACACACACACTAGTTAAAGTAAAAAGCGACCTACACACACACACACACACACACACACACACATTAGTACCTTACACTTAAACAGGTTTACCCAGACACGAAAAAAAAAAAAATGTACAGAAAAGAATAGGATGGGTTATAGAGCAAATCCCTTTGGAACACCACTATTGTTTACCACTGCAGTAATAAAGTGGCCAGAAAGGAGAGTTAAGAGTTGAGTGGGTAGCAAAGGGCAACGAAAAGCAGTGGTGATGGTGGTGGCGGTCTGACCGTTTGCACAGATGAGGCGTGATCAGAATCGAGAAGTGTCTTTACCGTAACCGTGAATGTGACAGAGGCGTTAAACCGTGAACTGTGAATATGAGAGGAGCTGTTACTGTTAGATAGAGACGCCATGTCCTGCCCTCACTTTTGCTGCCGCTCCGTGTGTGTGTGTGTGTGTGTGTGTGTGTGTGAATCTACCTTACCTTACTAATACAAATCGTAAAACATTGCTCTCTCTCTCTCTCTCTCTCTCTCTCTCTCTCTCTCTCTCTCTCTCTCTCTCTCTCTCCATAATATACATAACATAATTTCATCACATTCTCGCTTCATTGAACTAGTCTGTGGCAGCACTTTTTTTCTTTTTGAGAGAGAGAGAGAGAGAGAGAGAGAGAGAGAGAGAGAGAGAGTATTGGGTAAGACGGGAACAGGGAGATTATATTGAAATTGCATACATATGAAATTACGAGAGAGAGAGAGAGAGAGAGAGAGAGAGAGAGAATTGTCATCCTAATCTCTCTCTCTCTGCACTTGGTAAATAGCAACCAGCGTGATGGCAACACTCACGTCACATGACTTGGGGCTGTGACGTGGAGCTAAGGCAATAACGTCCTTAGCAGTAGGGGGCAATAAGTCTCAAAATACTCCTCACGTAGACTTTAATGGCTGCCACTTCACCCTCTGAGCGAAAGCCGTCCTTATATAACACGTAATAAAGGTTAGAGTTGAATGCCGTCCTCTCCTTTTCCCCGTACCTTTCAAAATGGAGGGATCTTGTGTTGGCAAAAGCACCAACACGCACTGAGAGAGAGAGAGAGAGAGAGAGAGAGAGAGAGAGAGAGAGAGAGAGAGAATGACTAAAAGTACAGCATTTTTTATTGACTGAGTTGTATACATGAGAGAGAGAGAGAGAGAGAGAGAGAGAGAGAGAGAGAGAGGATAAAATGGGAAGGGAAGAGAATCCGACGAATATATGCGTGGGATTAGAAAGAACGCAAGATAAATGAGAGAGAGAGAGAGAGAGAGAGAGAGAGAGAGAGAGAGAGAGAGAGAGAGAGAGAGAGAGAGAGAGAGAGAGCCGATGGGGAGTGTATGGTGGAATGGGAGATGGTAACAGATCAATACAGAGAGAGAGAGAGAGAGAGAGAGAGAGAGAGAGAGAGAGAGAGAGAGAGAGAGACTTTAGTACTCTTAGATGTAAGTACGGTACTTGTTATTGACATTACATTATTAATTATTGTTTCTTTCCTTATGCTGAAAGTTTTCCTCCAGTTCGTAATTCATCATTATATGTGTTGCAGTTGTCTCTGCCTTTGTGTCAAATATAACAATTATGATGATAACAATAGTAATAGTAATAATAATAATCTTCCGTTGGCGTTTCCCATTTTTATATGGGGTCGCATAATAATAATAATAATAATAATAATAATAATAATAATAATATGACTTTTTCGTTGCACATTAAAATAATAATAATAATAATTATAATAGTAATAATAATAATAATAATAATAATAATAATAATAATAATAATAATAATTATTATTATTATTATTATTATTATTGGTGTTATTATCACATAAAAGAAAATATTTGGGAAACAGTATTTTATTTTGACAGTAAACTAGGGTTAATAACTTAAATGTGGGCGAGACAGGACTACAATATGCATATCGTGGGTGAGACAGCATTACACGAGACATATTCATTGTTGCAAAGTCAAATAGCTAATTTTTTTATTTACAAACATGTTGCCTTTTAGTGTAACTATTTGAGTATTATCCTGACAATACAATCTCAAATTTCAAGTTGTAGTACCAAAGTTAAATGTACTCCAGTAACAGTAAAATAGTACCTTGTTATAACAAAGTACTTATTTTACTTTTACTGATGTAAATTTAACTTTCAGTACTAATACTTGAAATGTGAGATTGGTATTGTCAGGATGATACTGTTGTACATTTACTGTATCAGTGTTGTGCACTTTTAACAAAAAAATAGATTTTACAAATTCGTTCCTGTAGATTAACTAAACCACAAACTATGTACACAATATTATCTAGTAGATCCATCATTGAAAGAGGAATACATGAATGCATGTCAAGGATTTTATAAACTCTAATTTTTCTTATTACTCACTCAACATGGATCCTCAAACCAGCAACAACTTTCATGTTGAGGACTGTTCTGTTTGGTAACTGTTCCCCTTGGCTAACTAGCAGGACGTTCCAAATGACATCCTCTGGCAGTGAGATCAGCTTCTACCTCTTTGAAGCCTCGATCAGCCAATACTGTAGAACCTGGTCTCAAACAGTCCAAGTAACCCGATCCGCGTAATAACTCCATATCACTGCATCTACCAGGCTTACCAGTGGATATGAAATTAACTAATCTATCTGGAGTTACGGACACTAGATACTTCACAGTATTACATTTCTTGTAATCAGACCAAGTCATACTCTGTGCCATGGCAGAGGATGGCTTTTCTATCTGTATTTCAAAGCAATCAATGATACTTTCGACCTTATGATGAAAGATCTTTGAAAAAGTGTGGAAGCCTTGTTCTAATGATCTCGGATGGTGGCCAGAAAATTAGCTCTTTCAAACAAGCACTTATGACAGGTAGAAAGCGAGTTAGGATGCGACTAACACAGCTGTTGCTGACACCAAACCTGTGTGCAATCATGTACTCTGGTGATCCTGTACGAATAGCCATTAGCACAATTAATACCACATCTTTGAAATAATTTGGCCCCTTTCTATGTAGGTTACATGACTACACAGAATATCTAAAATATACAAATGCTTCTTGTGTAATCCAATGTATTCCATTGGATGTTTCAGTATTAATTTTCTTGTTGTGTACAGAGTTAATTTTTTAAAGTTCTCTTCATCATCACTACTGGAAGTACTGACTAATGGTACATAAATTATCTTTACTTTTATCATGGTCTACATCACTACTTTCTGATGTGGAAACAGAATCCTCAGATGTACTTTCAGTTTTCTTCATCGCATTTGCCTTCACTGGTTGAACTTGCACCCCCTTGGACCTCTTTCTTGGATATACCTGGAAGCAAATTGCAAATAAAAAAAAATGTATCAACCATGAACAGGTATTGAAAACGTATATTATTATTATTATTATTATTATTATTATTATTATTATTATTATTACTCTTGTGTATTACCACTCCAGTACTATTGCCTCATGACCTCTTCCTTTGCTTAAAACCTTCCAATAGGCCCTATTCTTCAATAGACTGACACATTGCAAGAAGTGTGATTTGTAAACAGAGAATGCCTGCTATTATTATACTGTACAGTAGAATGTCATTATAATCAGGTGAACAATATGGGTTACCTGCACTTGTATTCCAGTGTCCTGTGTAGAAGGGGTGAGTGGCTCAGGATCAACATGCCCATCATGCTCTATCCTCTGATCCACATGGTCAGGCTGAGGTGCTGGATCTGTTGCAAAAGAGGACATGATAAATATCTGCCTATAACTTATGATAGTCACACTGCCTGTATGACCTAGTACCCTAATGACCATTTGCAATCTGCAAATCATATGTGTGCTATCTGCATTTTATCTATACATAAAAAGAAAGCTATGATATTTACATATGAAAACATTGTCATGAATTACACTGTACTGGCAACTGTAAGTTACAGTATTTACATGCTCTATGGACTTTGGTGAGGTTCCATTAAGTTTTCTTTTGAAGAAAGAATCTCCAGAATCTTCCTCTTCCTCTGCAACCTGTCCCTGTTCTCATTCTGAGGTGTGATCTTCCCCTGGCAGTCGAACTTGTGAGGCCTAACTCCAGGGTGTAGCCTGATATGTCCTCCCATCATGGTGTAATATAAGTAGTTCTCCATGTCTTCTTTTAGCTGAAAATCATAATAAGTTATAAGAATAAATAGATTCTGATAATCTAAAATGAATATAACAACATATACGGCTGTTTTCAATGTAGGGAAAAACTTGCATTTGCAAAGAAAATTACAAAGTATTCAACCAAGGTTAGCTTAATCACTGGTATGTATGTGTCCTTATAGTCCTTACTTTCACCTTCTTAAAGGCCTATTTTCTCGGGGTTAACTCTAGTTCTATTCAAAGAAAACATTAAGCACGTCACTAAGTACAATGATATGTAAAAAAAAAAAAAAAAAAAAAAAAACATTAATCAAAGCTGTTGTGTATCCTATAGCTGCACAATGAGAGATTTTCAGACCTGAACACCTATAAAGTTTGCTCTCTACAACTTCACTAAAAAATGTAGATTTCAGTCAGGAAACATGATACACCTAATAATTGCTTGTATATTATGTTAGGAAAGCGTTATGTATACGTTATACTCACGTTGAAATGATCTTCACAGCAGTAAATATGAGCCTTGGACATGGGAAACTCGTGTCGAGCTGCGAGCCACCAGCCTTTTCTTATAGATAGATTACTTGGCACAGACACAAATATCTTCCCTGGAGTACTCTTGTCAGTATTCTTGCACATCGGCACGAAGCACCAACGACTACGAGTCACGTTTCCAGCCATTGCTCGCGACTAGAAACCTCAATAAGTACAACCAGCTACCTCGAACTCTTGGAGAAACACTATTGTTTTTGTTGTTGGCGGGCTCCGTACCTACACTCACACGTCACGACCAATCAGCATCCATTTCTAAGTCACGTTATTTTTCCTCGACTTTAATCCATATTTTATACCACTTTTACTCATTCATACGAAGAAAAACTATTCCCACAGCTAAATTTAGGGCCTATGTTATCCTTAGAACCAATATTTGAAATAAAAATGTTGACCGGAAACATGTCCATTGTAATAAGGTGGAAAGTTTGATATGTTGATAAGACCTAGGAACAAACTAACGAATACAAAATATAAAGGCATTCATAGTTAAGTTGAATGATAAAAGTAACAATTCTAACAAGGTGAAAAGTTTAATTATGTTGACAAGAATTAGAAGAAATTAGCAAAAAAAAAAATAATAACAACAACAGTAATAATAATAATAATAATAATAATAATAATAATAATAATTCCGGCGTGGTACAAAACACAAACGAACATTAGGTAAAATATCAGGATAACCTGAAAGACACCCCCACATCCGTCCGGTATTTACACACAGAATACAAAATAGACGGTAAACATAGATAAAAGGAATTACTACGTAATACTTAAAAAAAATAAATAAATAAATACAAAACTAAAATAAATTTATTGATGAGAAAAGAAGACATTATCAACAATATGGATAAAAAAAAATTGACGTCGCCATTATTTTTATTCTAAGCAATACAACAACTACTACTACTACTACTACTACTACTACTACTACTACTACTACTACTACTACTACTACTGTGGATCAATAATAATAATAATAATAATAATAATAATAATAATAATAATAATAATACCCCACTAACAACAACAACAACAACAACAACAACAATTTTACCGCATTGCTACAATAATCTTAACCGAAATAAATACACTAACGGATTTAGACGTGAACAAAATAAACTTCCCAGATATTCAGGATTGTGGAAAATAATATATAACTACTGATTGATTCTCTCTCTCTCTCTCTCTCTCTCTCTCTCTCTCTCTCTCTCTCTCTCTCTCTCTCTCTCCACCACTGCTGGGAAGGGAAGGTCTGGAACTTATATATTCTAGAAGAGGAGGAACAGGAAAAGTTTAACTAAGTCTAGGATTTTAGAGCGAAAAAAAGTAATAAATAAATAAAAAGACTGGAGGCTTTCATAAAGTTGAGGAGGAGGCCAAGCAAGAGAGAGAGAGAGAGAGAGGAGAGAGGCGGGAGGGAGTCACATCGGTTTGAAGACAATAACAAAAACACTTATATTCAAAAAGCAGGACGCGCGACGTTTCAGTTTACACACACACACACACACACACACACACACACACACACACACACACACACACACACTACATAGGCATCCTCTTTCTAATCCTTACACTCTACTACTACTTATATAACTACACTTCTCTACCAGCCTCAGACACACACTGATGCTACATAAGAACACTGTACTGTAAAGCTTCTCCCACCAAAAATAGGTTACTAAAGTCCAGACAGGCTCGCTAGTACGTACCAAACCAGTCTTCCATGCAATAAACGCAACATAAAGATTAAAATACAGTCCATCCAGTTTTAGGGAAGTGTGTAAGTTGCCACGTTGAACCAACATACAAAGGGATTGATCGACACACACACACACACACACACACACACACACACACACACACACTTCAATTATTGTCTTTTCTTTGTTTTGATGGCGACTGCTGACTTTCTTTATAATAGTGTGAATTGGAAAAGAAATATTTGTGGTGGTGGTGGTGGTTGTGATGGTGAGGAAGGAAGCTATTGATGAATTGGACGAAGAATATTTATGTGGTGGTGGTAGTGTTTTGCATGGAAAGGTATTTGAATAAGGTATGGTAAAATATAGGAGGTAAATTCTTCCCAGGACGACCGTGCCTCCGATACTGTCTGTCTGTGTGTTAGTTTGGTGGTGTGTACTGTACCAGGCGCTCGGGGACACTTCTTAGAAGTTATAACAAATAGGCTTATTATGAAATAACAGTAATGATAAAAGTGCGAGAGCAATAATGATGATGATGATGATAATAGTAATAATAATAATATTATTATTATTAATGGTGATAGCAATAATAATTATTATTATTATACTGTGTGCATGTATGATGCCAGTAACCTGAGTAACTATTATTATTATTATTATTATTATTATTATTATTATTACACTTATTCTTGTTAGTATTAGTAGCAAGCAGTAGTTGTTATTGGTGTCGGCAGTAGGGGTGGTTATAAACATTCTTGAAAGATGGAATAAAGCTTAATGAGAGAGAGAGAGAGAGAGAGAGAGAGAGAGAGAGAGAGAGAGAGAGAGAGAATCTTACGGGCTTAGCAAGTTGGATGACGGCAATAACATCTCTCTCTCTCTCTCTCTCTCTCTCTCTCTCTCTCTCTCTCAAATTCGATTTCCAGCCATTGGAAAACAACTTAATAACTTTCCAATTTTTCTCAGTGCTCGCCCTCCCGCCTCTCCCGTTCACCCTTTGCTCCCTTCCGCCCCTCGTGAGTAAGACACAAGACACGGCAAGGAACATCTCTACTTTACTTCAGAAAATTCCACTGTCCAGGAAGATTAAAGAAACGAAGAAAACTAACTCGAGACTTATATCTTCAACAAAGTCTTTCATCAGATATCATATGCACTGAGAGAGAGAGAGAGAGAGAGAGACACACACACACACACACACACACACACAAAGGCCAACTCTCAGAAGGTGAAATTTTACCTTTTTATCTCTAAACTCTTCTATCCCCGCTCTTACCCACCACTTACTCTATACCCAAGGCCGGCCAGCGGGAAGAGGCGGCCACCCACGCCACAGCAACACACACATCTCGGCCCTAGGAGACAACTTTAACTCAAATCTAGACATTCACCTTTGACGCATTTGGTGATGTCTGGCATATTGACCCGACCACCACTACTACTACCACCACCACCACCACCATTACCATCCCTCTCCCTTCCTTCTTTGGCTCGTCCAGAGAGAGAGAGAGAGAGAGAGAGAGATCTGAAGCCACATCGTTGTTACTTGTCTTCTTTCTTTCTTGGTGAGGACTCGCTCAGTTAGGGGCGAGTGCTGAGTTGTATGGCGTTGCTAGGGGAGTATATGGTGGCAATGTGGTGGTGGTGGTGGCGGCGGCGGCGGCAGGGAGATGGGGGCTGTTCCCGGCCGTACCTCCCTCCACCCGGAGTTCCTGGTGGAGGAGGAGGAGGAGGAGGATTCATCAATAATGCGGTGGTGCCACGTTTCCTCTCTCCCTCCACCCTGTTCCTCTCTCCCTATCTTCCTGCTCCCTCCCGGTCATCCCTCGCTCTCTTCCCTCCCCCTCTCCTTCTCTCCCTCCTCGGTCATATAACATTCCCCTCCCTCTCCGTGTTCCTCCTCCTCCTACCCCTCCTCCTCCGCCTCTTCCTCCTTCTCCTCCTTGCGGTGTTGCTGTACATTTGGCACCAGCGCACACCTAGATTGCAGTTTCAGCTATTTCCGAGTTCATTTTGAAAAAAGGTTTCCATCCCCTTGCTTTCCTTCTTCCCCCCCCCACTTCCTTCTATTCCCCTCCCCTTTCGCTCTCCCTGTTTCTTTCTTCCTTTCCGTTCCTTTCCTTTCCTCTCTTTCTTTACCATTCCTCCTCCTTTTACTCCCCGACCCACCCTCCATTACCCTCCCCCTTACTCGATGCGGTGTTGGTGATCGCGGTGGTGGTGGTGTTGGTGGCGGCAACGCTGGAGTGTGCCTGGCGGCCATCATTGTTTGTTTGTTTGTTTTCACTGCGCAACGAAAACAAACTCCACCCCATTTAGCCTTTCCCTTGAGAGAGAGAGAGAGAGAGAGAGAGAGAGAGAGAGAGAGAGAGTATTAAAAAAAGAAAGGGAATTAAAAAGAAACGGGGAAAAAAATTAGGAAGAAGTAGATGAGTAAAAATAGCTTAGTGATATCGAGAGAGAGAGAGAGAGAGAGAGAGAGAGAGAGAGAGAGAGAGAGAGAGAGAGAGAAGTAAAAGTATTAGAAATGAAAAAAAAAAGACGAGGAAGATGCAGATGAGTAAAAATAGTTTGTTAATATCTTGGTGAGAAAGGGTGTTGTGATCGTCATTATCTTAGTGATAAGAGAAACACGTGAACAAGGAGGAGGAAAAAAAAGTACAAGCAAATTGTACTTAAGAACGAAAATAATGATTATGTATTATAATTATGATGAAAAGACGTGGAGAAGGAACGAGAGGAGGAAGAAAGAAAAAAGAAGAAATGAGAGAGGCATAGATGATGACGAGAAAGAAGAAAGGATATTAAGAAGAGGCTGAGAATATATGATGAGATAGAGAAGGAGAAGATAATGATACGATGATGATGATGAGGAGGAGGAAATGAGGGTATGGGGAAAGGAGAGACTGAAAAGATGAGACGAGCAAGACAGAAACTGAAAAAGAAAGATCTACAAGAAAAAAATAATAAAATGTGTGTGTGTGTGAGAGAGAGAGAGAGAGAGAGAGAGAGAGAGAGAGAGAGAGAGGACTACTCGCTGATCTTTGGATAAACAAAAGGAAAACCTAAAAACACATAATTGAATATTCTCTTCATTCACTTTTTTTTTTTTTTTTTTTTTTGGTGGTGGTGGTGGTGGTGGGGGCATTCATACTTTTTTCCCCCTTCTACCTCAATTCCTCTTCTCCTTCCCTTCCTTTCTTCCCCTAATTTTCTTCTCCCCATTCGTCCCTTTATCTCATCGTCGTTCTTCTTCCCTTTCTTTTCTTTTGTATGTTTCTCTCCTTCACTTCTCCTTCCCTTCGTACGTTCGTTCCTTTGTACCTTCATTCCTCTTCTCTCCTTTCTTTGTCTCCCCTTTTATTCACCCTGATAAGATACATTGAGAGAGAGAGAGAGAGAGAGAGAGAGAGAGAGAGAGAGAGAGAGAGACCTTTGATGTGTATATATTTATGATCGCTGTCAATACACACACACACACACACACACACACACACACACACACACAGTTTCTTTCACCCACTTGGCGAAAAATATCTAGAAACTACAAATTTATTAGAGAGAGAGAGAGAGAGAGAGAGAGAGAGAGAGAGAGACGGGATCTGTTCTGTCTGTGCTGGTGTCTGAGATCTGCGGGGCTGCAATCATTATACTGCCACCATCGATTTCCCCGCCAGGAATAACTTGGCTGATTCACGCCGGCCACAAGGAGATGGAGGGTGAGGGTTAGCATTGATGTGCAATGAGTTCAGGTCGCTTGCGTCTACAATAACTATAAATAAAATATTAACACTGCTACTATTACTACTACTGCTGCTGCAGCTACTATTACTACTACTACTACTACTACTACTACTACTACTAAGTACTATTGCTTTTACTACTGCTACTACTACTACTACTGCTGCTGTTATTACTGCTATTGCTATTACTGCTACTGCTATTATTCGTATTGCTTTTACTACTACTACTGCTACTACTAATACTAATACTACTACTTATACTAAGTATTATTGCTTTTACAACTGCTACTACTACTACTACTACTACTACTGCTGCTGCTCTTATTACTACTATTGCTATTACTGCTACTGCTATTACGGGTATTGTTTTTACTACTACTACTACTACTACTACTACTACTACTACTACTACTACTACTACTACTGTTACTACTACTACTATTACTACTACTACTTCGCCTTTTACTGTTGTTGCTTTGTTATTACTATTATCACTACTACTGTTGCTACTATTGTCTCCGGTGCTGTTTATGAGACATTACAGTAACAACTTTTGATATGTTTGCTTCTGCTGCTGCTGCTACTGCTGGTGCTGGTGTTGGTGCTTGAGGGGCATTACAATAATTACTACGACAAATATTTCATCATGATAATAATAAATCTTATTTCCAACACGAGATAGAGACAATTTTACATTAGTTTACACATGCATTATAAAGAAAAATGCACATGAAATTAAAATTATGTATGAAATAACTTTTTCTCGTTCTTTTTTTCATCATCATCGTTAGCAGCAGCAGAATAATCTTCTTCTTCTTCTTCTTCTTCTTCTTCTTCTTCTTCTTCTTCTTCTTCTTCTTTCTTTCTTCCTTTCTTTCTTTCTTTCTTTCTTTCTTTATT
>NC_059292.1:29504042-29509042 GCF_017591435.1 Portunus trituberculatus | reverse complement strand
TGCCACTTTATAGCCACCGGGATGACAGTGCCGCATAAGTAGTGGCACAGCGAACAAAGATACGGACGGGGAACATCGCCAACCAGAGAGAGAGAGAGAGAGAGAGAGAGAGAGAGAGAGAGAGGAGTAATAGTGGTAGTATAAGTTTATGTAGCGCTTGTAGTAGTAGTTGTAGTTTTGTAGTTATAGAAGCAGTAATAGTTTAGTTAGTAGTAGTAGTAGTAGTAGTAGTAGTAGTAGTAAAAGTAGTAGTAGTAGTAGTAGTTGTATAAGTAGTCGTAATAGTAGTAATAGTAGTTGTAGTAGTAGTAATAGAAGTAGTAGTAGTAGTAGTAGTAATAAAGTAGTAGTAGTAGTAGTAATAGTAGTAGTAGGTTAGTAATGCCAACGATGATGATAATAACAGTAATTATAATGATAACATGATACAGCAAAAATATGAGTAGTGGTGGTAGTGGAATAGTAATGCCAACGATGATGACAACAATAATAACAACAACAATAATAATAATAATAATAATAATAATAATAATAATAATAATTACATGATACAGCAAAAAAAAAAAAAAAAATCGTAAAGTTGCCTTATTTATTCAACTGCAACGCCTTCACCACCACCATCACTACCACTACCACTACCACTACCATCACTTGCAAGCAACCACCACCACCACCACCACCACCACCACCTGCATGTAACTGTACTCATATCCTTCCATGGTCTCACCCCGCGCCCTCACCTCCCCCCCGACCCCCTTGGCCTCGCAGCTCAAGACTTTCTACATACAAGCTGACCACATGCTTAGCTTCACTCTCAGCCACGCATTCTTGTTCCTGGAGACTGAAGCTTTTAACTTATCGAAAAAGCTGCTTGCCGGTTGATCTCTCTCTCTCTCTCTCTCTCTCTCTCTCTCTCTCTCTCTCTCTCTCTCTCTCTCTCTCTCTCTCGATTAATACATATACTAAGCTCTTTCTGTTCTCAACGGCGAACTTGAATTAATACCTCTATTATTATTATTATTATTATTATTAGTAGTAGTAGTAGTAGTAGTAGTAGTATTGCTGTTGTTATTGTTGTTACTTATATCATTATAAATATTAGCACTACCACCACCAACACCACCACCGCTATGGCTACTACTACTACTACTACTACTACTACTACTACTACTACTACTACTACTACTACTACTACTACTACTATCACCGTTATGAAACCAATCGCATAATTTATAGTAATAATAATAATAATAATAATAATAATAATAATAATGATAATAATAATAATAATGGTAATGCAAATAGCAATTGTAATAGTTGTAATCAAAGTGGTAATAATGAAGATAATGGTAATAATGATAATGATGGTGATAATAATAATAATAATTATAATAGTAATAATAATAATAATAAGGCGCAGTTCACTGCCTGATCCGAGATTCAATTAAAAGCAGGTATAACTGAAATAATTTGAATACTGATTGGCGTTAATGTTATTACCTTATTGTCGGAATATACATTCATACATACCACTGCTGATCCCCATGTATAGACTAGTGGGTGAAATCTAGAGATGTGGTTGGGTCTCTCTCTCTCTCTCTCTCTCTCTCTCTCTCTCTCTCTCTCTCTCTCTCTCTCTCTCTCTCTCTCTCTCTCTCTCTTTCTTTCTTTCTTTCTTTCTTTCTTTCTTTCTTTCTTTCTCTCTCTCTCTCTCTCTCTCTCTCTCTCTCTCTCTCTCTCTCTCTCTCTCTCTCTCTCTCTCTCTCTCTTTCTTTCTTTCTTTCTTTCTTTCTTTCTTTCTTCTCTCTCTCTCTCTCTCTCTCTCTCTCTCTCTCTCTCTCTCTCTCTCTCTCTCTCTCTCTCTGTGTGTGTGTGTGTGTGTGTGTGTGTGTGTGTGTGTGTGTGTGTGTGTGTGTGTGTGTGTGTGTGCCATCCACTTATCTTTAAACATATGGCGAGGATCCATTTCTATTTCTTCCAACACACACACACACACACACACACACACACACACACACACACACACACACACACACACACACGTCTTCCGCCCCCGTCAGGATCACAAGGTCACAGCGCCTCACCTTACATCCAGTACACACACACACACACACACACACACACACACACACACACACACACACACACACACACACACAAGGGCTACAGCTCAACGCCAGATAGGCCTACCATTTCAACGCTCAGCCGGGACACGAACATGGTGGTGGTGGTGGTGGTGGTGTTGGTGCAATATGTTAATACGAAATTATAAATAAGTTACTCTTGTTTTTTTTTTTTTTTCTCGGTTGTGTTGCTAAGAGCTTCACAACTTTCCTTCCTGTTAATGTTGTGTTATCGTGAACGTTTTAGTTGTCAATCCTTTGTTCTTTCATTAAGTGTTTTCAGAGGTTAATTAATAGTAAGTTTCTCATTTTAAGTGTTATAAAAAAAAAAGAAAAATCTTTTGCAGAGTTGTCTTCTAAACTATCGGTAGCATCATGAAGGTACTATAAATGATGAGTGGGCAATCTCTCTCTCTCTCTCTCTCTCTCTCTCTCTCTCTCTCTCTCTCTCTCTCTCTCTCTCTCTCTCTCTCTCTCTCGCTCTCTCCTTCCTTCTAAATCTAAACTATCGGTAAAATCATGGAGACACTTCCTCTTAAAATCGGGGTCGCTGGTGTTTATTAATAAGTTTCTTGCAAGTGTATCTACCTTGTGTGATAGGCACATATTTTGAAACCCTTTGCTTTCTCACAAACACTGTTTTCTAAGGGCTACTGTTGAAGGTTTTCGAGTTTTTAAGAGTATTTCTATAGGTTCTGGTGGTAAATTGGCAAGATTTTTTGTTTATTAAAAGAAGGAATTATTCTTGAAACCCCCGCTATAGTTGTCTTTCTGGCCTTGGAAAATTGTATTGAAAGGGGAAGGCGTTTCTGAATACGGGTGATACCCTCACTTCTTTCTTTATCTCTCATATCTTCTCTAATGCAGTCTGTCCGTCTCATCTCAGGCATTTCTCCTCATATTCCCATCACCTTCATATTCACGGCTTCTGCGACGTGCTGCTCTGCATTTCTTCTCCTTAGATGACCAGACTAATACTCCTTCTTGCCTCCTTAACTTCTCTAGACGCTGCCACGACTTTCTGAAATCTTCTGATGTTCTTGTTTCTTATCCTGTCCTTTCTATCTTCTGCACTCATTCGTCTCAGCACTTTCTTATCTGCCGCGACAAGGCATTAACCCCTTCAGTATTATGACGCGTTTTCATATTCATTCTGTTTACTATTTGGTGATTTTATACAGCTTCGAAACTTATGTAAGGAATAAGACAGTGAAGACTCCGGCCATTAATATTCTGACCTCCATAGACCCTTTCTAATGTAAATAAAATCATACCCAAACTCCTGGTAAAAATGCGTTTCAATACTGAAGGGGTTAAGTATTATGAAAGAAAAGTACTGTACATAATACAAGTTGTGGGAAGGGAGGGATTACAAGATATAAGGTAGTGGGGAATTACAAAATGAAGGAAACAGCAGAGAATAAACAACAGAGGATAGTGAATAGTGAGTGAAACGGTGGCCGGGCGATTCAATGAGCAAGCAGGTCCTGTAACGCTTTGTACAATGATAAATAGTTAATATATTTTCGGAGTGGTGATGTAGGATTCTTGCTAAAACTAAACAGTAGAGAGATGACATAGGATTCTTGCTAAAACTAAACAGTAGAGAGATGACACCGTTGCAGGCTGTAGTATAACTTCCACGAGAGAGTTAAAAGTTATGTAGATAGATAAGACTCAGACACGTTTGAGAATAGGAAACTTACTTGGTGATATCTTTTTGTGGACAAGGCGGGTTGGGAACACTGCAGGGAGGCGATCCGTAAATTCTTGGGCGTCCTTCAAGAGTTAAAAGTCACCATAGCGTGTATATCATACGTATCTTGATGTATGAATGCCTCCGCCTCCTTCCGCCCCGTGTATGATGTTCTTGTATGCTATAGTGTAACAATGATTTGTTGCACCGTGGTAAAAGCTGTGGCAATTACGATATGTCCTGTATTTTGTGGTCAATGAATGATGCATCTGTCTGTCTGTCTGTCCATCTATCTATCTATCTATCTATCTGTGTCTGTGTCGGTCTGTCTCTGTCTGTCTAACTATCTATCTATATTTATCTATCTATCTACCTATCTACCTATTTACCTATCTATCAATCTGTCTACCTATCCATCCACCCATCTATTTTATCTATCCATCTATCTATTTATTTCTATTTATACTACAGAGAATACATAGACCGTGATTGATGCATTAAATGACTGAGTATCATCATTTCACCACACACACACACACACACACACACACACACACACACACACACACACACACACACACACACACACACACACACACACACACACACACACACGCCCGCCCATGTCCCAATGCGTCGTCACCTTGGGTCGTGTCCGTCGGTTATTCACGCCCATTGTGTCTGTCTGTCTGTTTGTGTGTCTCCATGTGTGTGTGTGTGTGTGTGTGTGTGTGTGTGTGTGTGTGTGTGTACTCGTCGTCTGTCTGTATATCTGTGTCTTCGTCCATCCCTGTGTGTGTGTGTGTGTGTGTGTGTGTGTAGCCGTGGGCGTGATGCAACGGGGCTGTGGACTCTCTCTCTCTCTCTCTCTCTCTCTCTCTCTCTCTCTCTCTCTCTCTCTCTCTCTCTCTCTCTCTCTCTCTCTCTCTCTCTCTCTCTCTCTCTCTCTCTCTCTCTCTCTCTCTCTCTATCTCCATCTCCTGCCGCCGCCCAAGGTGCCCGCCGGACCACAGAGGACAATGGCTGTTCTTATCTCCAAAAATCTCTTTGTTACGATGTTGTATCAGAAGTTTCAACTCCTCCTCCTCCTCCTCCTCCTCTTCGTTCTCCCTCCATCAACACCTCTTGTTCCTCCTCGTCTTCTTCCTCCTCCTCCTCCTCCTCCTCCTCCTCCTCCTCCT
>NC_059292.1:29496542-29499042 GCF_017591435.1 Portunus trituberculatus | reverse complement strand
TGTTGTGTTGTTTTTGTTGTTTGTTTTTTGTGTTGTTTGTTACTCCACCGTGTTCAGTTATTTTACACCATTGCCTTTCCTGTAGTAGTGGTGTCCGTCAGTGCCGTTGTTATTGTTGTTGCTGTTGCTGCTGCTGCTGCTTCTGCTATTTTTTTTTTATGCAAGCGGGAAGACTGCCAAGGGCAAAAAAAAAATTAAAAAGAAAAGGCCCACTGGAACTGGAGGTTCCCTAAAATATTCGAAAGAGTCAGCCAAAAGCCGGGGACAAATGTCTTGACACCTCTCTTAAAAGAAGTCAAGTCGAAGGAAGATGGAAATACAGAAACAGACGGAGTTTACCAGAGAAAGGTATGAGTGATTGAGAATACTGGTTAACTAACTCTTGTATTAGAAGGTTGGACAGAATAGGGATAAGAGGAAGAAGAAAGCCTTGTGCAGCGAGGCCGCAAGAAGAGGAGTGGCATGCAGTTAGCAAGATCAGTAGAGCAGTTAGCATGAAAATAGCGATAAAAGATAGTTAGAGATGCAACATTTCAGCGGTGAGAAAGAGGCTGAAGACAGTGAGTCAGAAGAGGGGAGTTTATGAAACGAAAAGCTTTTTATTCCATCCTATCTAATAAAGCTGTATGAGTGGAACCCCCCCAAACATGCGAAGAGTACTCCATACAAGGATAGATAAGGCCCTTGTACAGAATTAGCAGTTAGAGGGGCGAGAAAAACTGGCGAAGACGCCTCAGAACGCCTAACTTCATAGAAGCTGTTTCAGCAAAAGATGAAATGTGAAGTTTCCAGTTAAGATCATGAGTAAAGGATAGACCGAGGATATCCAGTGTGAAAGAGTGAGAGACAGTTGAGTGTCATTGAAGAAGAGGGGATAGTTGTCTGGAAGGTGATGCTGCTGCTGCTGCTGTTGTTGTTGTTGTTGCTGTTGCTGCTGCTGCTGCTGCTGCTGCTGATGATGATGATGTTTTGGCTTCAATCACTACTACTACTACTACTAATAATAATACTATTACCACCAAACACCACCACTACCCCCTTCAACACCATTACAACCACCACCAATCTCAACATTACCGCAATCCATTCTCTTTTATCTCCATTGCCCCTCTTGATCACCTACAACCACCACCACTTCCTCCTCTTCCTCTTGCCGTGGCGCCAAACTTCCTATAAGAGAAGGGAAAACGCCGCCGCTTTATGTCGCCCTGTCCGTTTCTTGCCCGTATTTAGGGAGTGTCTAGGCGGAGGAGAGGAGAGAGAGCAAGGTGGAGAAGGCGCGGAGGAAGAGAGGAGGAATAATAATAGAAGGAAGGAAGGCAAAGGGAAGATGGGAAGGAACTAGGAAGATGAGGAGGAGGCGGAGGAGGAAGAAAGAAGGAGAGAGGAGAGGGAAGGTAAGGAGGAGATGGTGGAGGGCATGGACTTGGAGAGAGAGAGAGAGAGAGAGAGAGAGAGAGAGAGAGAGAGAGAGAGAGAGATAGCTCTGACTGGGTTGCTCCTCCTCCTCCCACCAATCTCGGCTCGGCGCCATCCACCCACCTCTCTCTCTCTCTCTCTCTCTCTCTCTCTCTCTCTCTCTCTCTCTCTCTCTCTCGTTTTTGATCAACAGAACGGAAGAAAAATGAGGAAGAACTGCAAGAGAAGAAGGAGGAGAAAAGAAAAGTGAAGAAAAAAGGGAAAGTTTGAGAAAATAATATTATTGGGAAAGAAGAATGACCGGAAATGAGGACAGAGAAAATGAAGAGGAAGGACGGATGAAATGAAATGAAAAAGGAGAAAGAAAAGGAGGAGGAAGTGGAGATAGGGAGAGTGAAGATAAAGAGAATACGAGAAAAAGAAAATAGTGAAAGAAAAGAAAAGAAGGATGGAAAGAAAAAAATAGACGAGAAAATAAGACGAAGGAAGCTGAGGAACAAGAACTGGTGGTGATAGACGGAAGAGAAGAGGAAATGGGAAGAAGGATGAAAAGAGGGAAGATGAAAGAAGAAACTGAACGAGGGAAGAGAAAGTAGGAAAGTAATGAATATGAGGACGAAGATGATGAGTGTGGTGGAAGGAGAAGGATGAGAGATAGGCATGGGAATTAGGAGGAGATGAAGGGGATATGAATGGAGGAGGAGGAGGAAGCAGAGTGACGTTGAAGAAAAGATTGATTGAAGGAGTTTTGCCCTAAATCATTACCTCCATACAAACTAGCAGAGCAACCACCGCCACCACCACCACCACCACCACCTCAATCATCCTCTTCACTATCATTCCTCACATCAACCAAACAAATAGTCTCTCCACCACCACCACCACTACTCCAAACTATACCCTCCACTACCACCACCGGCACCACCACCACCACCTACAACCATCTCTCCACCACCACCACCACTCCATCCACGTCACTATCTACTTCACAAACACTCTTCCACTAACCAGTCTCCCCTACCACCACCACCACCACCACCACCACCACCAGCGCATCCCCGGCAGCACCTCTGCCAGCAGC
>NC_059292.1:29486542-29489042 GCF_017591435.1 Portunus trituberculatus | reverse complement strand
CCAACCCCCGTCCCGTCTTCTTCCATAAGTTTTAGGTTACCACCTTCCCAATTTCCCGCCAAAATAGGGGAATAGACGAGAAAGACGGGAAGGAGGATGAGGGAAGGGAGGAGAGGGAGGATAGTCACTACTACTACTACTACTCTAGAAGAGAGAGAGAGAGAGAGAGAGAGAGAGAGAGAGAGAGAGAGAGAACTTGAAAGGCCACGTCTCCATATTTGGTAGGACACACACACACACACACACACACACACACACACACACACACACACACCACACACACACACACACACACACAGAGAGAGAGAGAGAGAGAGAGAGAGAGAGAGAGAGAGAGAGAGAGAGAGAGTCTTTTCTATAATAGGCTGTGTTTCAAAGGTTCAAACAAAATGTAGTTGGAAACCAAAGTTATCAAGATTTTTATTTCTCTTCCCTCTTCTTCATCCTCCCCGTCTTCTTTGGCTAATATGACAATGATATTTTTTGCTCTCTCTCTCTCTCTCTCTCTCTCTCTCTCTCTCTCTCTCTCTCTCTCTCTCTTTTTTTCGTTCCCTATGCAATGTGTGTGTGTGTGTGTGTGTTGGTAGATGAGATGATAGTAGTATCAAACAATGGTGGTAGTGATTTATTTATATATTTATTTTTCCTTTTTGCTATTTGTCTTAGGCTCTCTCTCTCTCTCTCTCTCTCTCTCTCTCTCTCTCTCGTTCCTCCTCTTCCTTTTCCGTCTTTACTCTTCCTCCTCCTCCCAGTTTCTCCCGACCACTCCTCCCATCCCATCCCCTCCCTGCTGTCTCCTCTTCCTCCTCTCCCAACACGAACTTCGTAGTTGCCACATATACACATTCCCGCTCCACCACACGCCACATTGGCCATCCATCCACTATTCCCAATATATCTACTCATTCATTTCAATGTTACTAAAATCCAGCAAAAGGTTTTAGGTTCTGGAAAAACCGGGCATTGGTTAGATATTAAAGATAGTGAGAGAGTGAGATGTGGCACCGCAGCGCTTGTTGCCATGTGTTAGGATCGATGTGTGTGTGTGTGTGTGTGTGTGTGTGTGAGAGAGAGAGAGAGAGAGAGAGAGAGAGAGAGAGAGAGAGAGAGAGAGGCTGTTGGTATGATGGTTGTGATAAACTATGGGATAGTGGTTATAGTAACCTTGGTTGTTATAATGGTGCTGTTGTGACGTTTACTGAGAGAGAGAGAGAGAGAGAGAGAGAGAGAGAGAGAGAGAGAGAGAGAGAGAGAGAAAACTCGGAAAGAATATATTAACAAAAACCAACTTACATGAACATAATTTTATAAGAAAGAAAGTTTGGGTGTGGAACAAGAGAAGCAAGAAGAGTAGGAAGAAGAGAAGAAGGAGAAAGACGCAGAAGGAGTTAGAGGAGGAGGAGGAAAAGGAGACTGGCTCTGAAGGGAAGGGTGTGTCTGGGAGAGGAAAAGGAGGGGGAGGAGGAGGAGGATGTGGTGGGTGGGTTTCATGGTTGGAAAAGGAGGGAATGGGGAGGAGGGAGGAAAGGGTGAAGGTAGCTTGGACAGAGTTCAGGCAGGGGGATGGGGAGGGGACAGAATGGGAGACATGGGTGAGGGTGGAGGAATAGGACACAGACACAACTTGGGAGGGATGGTCCCCGGAGGGAGGAGGAGGAAGAGGAGGAGGTGGGTCGGTGCGCTGGGAACTGCAGATGAGCTAAGCGGTGGTGCCACGTTTCCTTCCCACACAACAAGCGGCAACGCCCTCCCTCCCTCATCGCCCTCCCTTCTCCCCTTCCTCCCTCCCGCATTCAATGATAATGACGACGACGCTCATGTGCCACACTTCACCCTCTTATCAAACGTCGTCTCCACCCTGTTCCACTTTTGAACGATCCCTCTTCTATCCTCCCGCACCACCGCTTCCCCTCCCGCCTCCTCTTACAGCCCGAAGCCCGCCCGATCCAGCCCTAAACCCACGCCAGACACCCTGAGATGGAAGACGTAGAGACGGTGCTTTCTCCGGGCTGGCGAAGACTTGGAGAGAGAGAGAGAGAGAGAGAGAGAGAGAGTGTATAGTGAGCGGGGGCTGAGATATCTCAGTGTGCTGGCGGCGATCAAAGCGGAGGAGGTAGGTTGGCTTCGCTCCTCCGCCCGCCGCCAGGCCGCACGTCCGCCTGCCTCGCCGTTTGCCTCGCCGCCGCCAGCTGCTTATCTTAACTTGTACGGCGCGTGTTCTCTCTCCTTCACCTGCTTCTGCAGTTGCTACTGTGGGAGAGGTGGAGATATCGAAGGAAAGGAAAAAAAAAAAAAAAAAGGTGAAGGCGGAATTGAATTAGCAGGAGGTAGATTAATCTTCCTCCTCTCCCCTTTGCTGTTTCGCACTACCAATAAAGTTTTAATTTTTTTTATTTATTTATTTTATTTTATTTTTTTTGCACCTATTCAGCCTCACCACTTTAGGCTGTTACTGTTCCGCCTTTGAATGTAGCAGGTGAATATCCTTCATTTCATGCTT
>NC_059292.1:29471542-29481542 GCF_017591435.1 Portunus trituberculatus | reverse complement strand
AGAGAGAGAGAGAGCAATGACCTCAACCCTACTCGTAAGGTTTTCATCAGTCAACAATTTATATCAGCAGCAAAGGAAAGAGAGAGAGAGAGAGAGAGAGAGAGAGAGAGAGAGAGAGAGAGAGAGAGAGAGAGAGAGAGAGAGAGAAGGAAGAGTATGAGACAGCAAGAGTAACAAGGCTGGGAGAGGCTGCAGATACACAATCAGCTGAAGGAGGAAGTTCATGACATGGAGTGCAGTGACCGAGCAGTGAGTGACCCTAACCTACATAGAAGTGGTGTGTGACTGTTCCCACCACCAGACACCCACCATGAGACGAGTGCTAGACTGCTAGTGGACGGAGAATATACAAGGCAGACCAGGTGGTTGTATTGATTGATTGGTATATAAAGTAGTTGATTGACTGAATTCAATGCCGTTATACGACCAGTAATTGGTAATTCTCTCTCTCTCTCTCTCTCTCTCTCTCTCTCTCTCTCTCTCTCTCTATGGTGGTGTAACACTGTACCCTCACACGCCGCGGCAGGTGAGGATGGATTCACTTTCGTTCAGTTATGCGTGTATATTATGTTTTCCTTGTTTACAGTCGTTCTGGGATTTTCAAATAAAGGAAGAAATAGGAGGAAGATGAAGACTACTAATCTGGATTGAGAAACGTGCTACAATGGAAATTAAAGGCTTTTTTTTTTAAGCTTAGTTTAACATTAAAAAGAAAGAAATGTTTAGCAAAAGAGGCTTCCATGTTGATGGTCCACTCAAGCGTAAGAATTGGTTTTGTTATTCCTATGCTGGAGGAGTTTGTGCTTCGTTTTATGCAATTGTGTTTCATGTTGACTTTCTGCTTCAGTAGAAGTATTGGCTGCTTCTCCTTTGGTGCACGAAGGAGTTTGTGCTTCGTCTTGCGTTGCTAAGAAGTCATTCAATTTCCAAGAGGAGTGCCTTGTTCACTTTTCATTACTTTGTTTGTGTTCCTGAGATCGTTTGTCCTCTACTTTTTTTTTCTATTGTTTCGGTTGCGAAAATCAAATGAACATTTAAGAACATATAGCAGGCAAGTTGGCCTTTAGTCCTTTACGAGAATATGAGTTGTCTGTTTTTCGCTGCTTCACGGGATCTCGGAGCTGTTAGTGATTCCTGGATGGCTGGGTAGTCGTGTATTCATGGCAACACCGCGGCAATGTTTTTTTTCTGGACACCACAAAGTATAAGAGGCTCCAGTGGTGTGGGAGTTCCTTTCTGAAAGGCGTATTGCAGGTGTTGTGAAGAGATGACGACAATAATGTTTTTACACAAACACTGAAGTGTTTTACTTTGGCTGCATATACAGTAATATTATTCCGTCGTGACGCCTCTTTCCTAGTCCTGATGGGGAGTTACAGCAAATATGGTGTCCGATCTTCATCTTTCCACGGATGTTAAATCCTCCACTTTTTTAACTCACTCTGATTCCCACGTAGACCTTCCCACTTGACGCGGTCTTGAACACATCCTAGTCGTTGCAAAAGAGACGCATGAGGCATCGCACTTCCCCTAGCGAGTCATGAACAGGTCTTGTGCATAATGAAATGTAAGAAAATAAAATCATAAAGCGAAATACAAGAAACTTGTTGGCTCACACTACATCTACTTAAATATCCATACGCACCTATCATCCCTGTCCATATATATATATATATATATATATATATATATATATATATATATATATATATATATATATATATATATATATATATATATATATATATATGAGCATTTTTTTTTTCTTGGAAATCTTTATTCACACTGTGCTATAACATAATAGCAATCCTTGGTGTGAGAGAAGCAGATGGACTAGTGTACTGTTTGAAGGATCAAACGCTGGCTTCACTATCCTGTCTGTCTGATATGCTTCTAAAGCTGATAAAATATTGAATAGAAATGAAAATGAAACAAAAGAAAAATCGTTACTGACCAATCCTTTTATTAACACATGACACATCTGCATACAGTACAGCCACATATTTATAAAACTGATGACACCTTGACGTGATGTGCGAGGGGAAGGAGATCAAGAAATGGTACACGATGGCAAACAAAGACGCGGAGTGTGAATCCACAAAGCCAATCACCGCAACTTGAGAGACCCGTCCTGGAGCTGCAGCGATCCAATAATCCGCACCTTTGTTAAGACAGAGACGCGGGTGTGTCGCAGTACTACCTCGAGCTGCTTGGCTTTGCACTTGTTTCACGGGAGTCTTTTTCCTCCAAGAAATCCTTATGTTATTTATCTTGAAAATGAGAAATGGGAGTGTTGTTTATCATAAATGAGAAACTAGACGATGTTTATTGTTAGAAAGAAATTTATTGCGAAAAGTAAAAAAAAAAAATAAAAAAAAATAAATAAAATAAATAAAAACAAATGAACGAAACGAGAGAACTGGAACATTATTTATTGTGATATGTATTCTCAAAATAGTGTAGCTTACACATTTATGTATCCATCAGCTTTTACAAAGCTTGACGAATGTAACAGTGTGATACCACCCTCTATTCTTTTCTTTAATTTAACTGGTTTGTCTGTTCCTGTTTGTCCTTCAGGATCTAAGACCAACTTTTTATTTTCCTTTCTTTTTTTCTTTTCTCCGTGGGAGTTTCCTGTCATCGCCATGTTAATCCCTGCCAGCGGGTGTCCTGAAGCTAACGTGTTCTGTGCGCCATGTTCCCCTGCAAAGCCTTCTTTTGTGAGTTGGGGAAACTGTGGGGCGTGTGGTTTTGGGGTTGTATTCTAGTTTATACTCTTCTTTTTTCTTTTCTTCCTCCTCCTCCTCCTCCTCCTCCTCTATTACTACTACTACTACTACTACTACTACTACTACTACTACTACCACCACCACCACTACTATTATCACTACTCGATGAGCATATTGTTTTGAGGTTCTTTTCCTCCTCCTTCTCGTCTTATTTGTTTATAAAAAATAAAAATCTCCAGGGATTTTCTATGTAAACCATTTCAGTTCAAAAGAATTCAGATATCAAATAACTTGGTAAGATTGAACTTGCTCCCTCCCTTTTCCAGGCAGCGCAATAACAGATAGTAACCGTTGTCGTGGCTGTTAAGATCCTACATTCCTCTTGCAACAAATGAGCAACGAAAGGAGACCACGACGGAAAAAAAAAAGTGCTGACGAAAAAAAAAAAAAAAAAAAGCGAGCAGGGTAGGATGGCATGTGAGGGGTGGGGGTCATTTGGTTCTTCGCCCTCATCCCTTTTAATCGCCTTTAACGACACGCAGGGAATACAGAAAAATATATTCCAAATCCTGTGTTTCGTTTCACGGAGAACAGAGCAGTAACAAAAGCAGCGGTTACACCACACCAGTATTATAACCTATCGTAGTAGTAGTAGTAGTAGTAGTAGTAGTAGTAGTAGTAGTAGTAGTAGTTGTTGTTGTAGTAAAGTAGTAGCAGCAGGAGCAGTAACGCCAATGTACAGTAGAAATATCAATTGTTCTTATTATCGTCGTGGTTGTCATGCTTATTATTCGGGTTCTTGTTCTTGTTCTATAATAAAATGAAGTTGATATTGACGAGACAATATCAACAAATAGATACATAGATAGAATAAATAGATAAAGTAGTAAACCGTCAGAATGAGATAACATAATGGCTATTCCTTCTTCTATCTGAGCTTTTATTTTGTTTCCTTCCTTCTTTTCTTTCTTTTTCTGGAGCCACCTAATCTGTCGCTCCCAACTCCTCTGTCGCACCACTAGACAACTAGCCAAGAGAGAGAGAGAGAGAGAGAGAGAGAGAAAATGTAAGTCCCTTTTACCTGATTTTTTTTTTTTTACTTATCAGTGCCTCTTCAGACTGTGTGTGTGTGTGTGTGTGTGTGTGTGTGTGTGTGTGTGTGTGTGTGTGTGTGTGTGTGCGCGCGCGCGCGCAAAACTACCAAATATAAAGATTCAAGTCTTATCAGAAACATTTCCAGCTTCTCCTGCGTCCCTCTTCCTCATTAACTCTCTCTCTCTCTCTCTCTCTCTCTCTCTCTCTCTCTCTCTCTCTCTCTCTCTTAGCTACTACTGCTACTTAGCGAAAAATGTAAACGACATAAAAGTTTCGCTAGACATTCCAGAACAAAACATAAGAGGAAAGAAAAGGACAAGGAAAAAAAAAGTAAAGTGAAGGACACAAGTAATTTCCTGAACACACACACACACACACACACACACACACACACACACAGAGGTCATGTCATGAATGCTTAATCTGCTTTGTTGGCATCTCTCTCTCTCTCTCTCTCTCTCTCTCTCTCTCTCTCTCTCTCTCTCTCGTCACACTAACCCATAATGCATTGGGAAAGGTTTTTTTTGTCATACAGAACACACACACACACACACACACACACACACACACACACACACACACACACACACACACACACACACACACACACACACACACACACACACACACACACACACACCATATTAGGAGAACGAACTGCATGTTTTGACGTTATGTAAAACTTTTCTTCCTTTCCTCGCGTGCAGGTGTGTGTGTGGAGAGAGAGAGAGAGAGAGAGAGAGAGAGAGAGAGAGAGAGAGAGAGGAAATGACAGAGCAAGAGGAAGTGGTTTGTTGCGTTGGGCGACTAAGACAGGTGCGTCGAGAGAGAGAGAGAGAGAGAGAGAGAGAGAGAGAGACCTGTTCTAGCAAGCGACCCCTATTTTTTTTTGCCAGTCAAAAAAAAGTAAACCGGCCAACTAAATAGTAAGTCTCTCTCTCTCTCTCTCTCTCTCTCTCTCTCTCTCTCTCTCTCTCTCATGCAGTGGTGCCGCTTCATCACGACATATACATCACTATGAAGCCACAACACCGCCTTTCGTCCAGCCAGCAGCACCCTTCCGTCTCACAGCTGAACGTAACACATGCTTCCTGCACTTCACGCAAACATAACACCACTACGGGCACATCTGCAGCACCGTATTACCCATCTTGGCACCGACGGGCACAGTGCACGGAGGAAGAGATAGATGAGGAAAGAGTTGCCAGCTAGGTAGGATAGCGTGGAGCTCCTGCTATACTCACACACACATACTGACAGGCAGAACCTTATATTCAGCGTTCAAATAGATATCGTGTACGTGAGATGTCTCGTGTGTTATTACCAGTTATTAATTCCTGCATGCGGTGGTAGTAGTGATGAAGGAGAGTAGAGGGAGGAGAAAGGGGTAATGGCCAGACTGGTAAGGACTGGTGAGTGGTGACTGGGCCTGGCTGCTGCCGGTCAAACGGAAGGCAAGTGGGGCTACTAGGCTATGGCGGCTCCGCGTTATTGCATATCCAGACATTGTACTTCCACACAGCCTCCTCCACCATCGGGAACACATTGGCAGGATACCCGCAGCCCTGGCACACACACGCCGCCCCAGGGTTCCTCCGTGTTCGCCCTCCAGCTGTCAAGCGCCGCATTCCGTATTAGCGATGTCATTAATTTCCCTCTTGTTGTAATTCTAGATGTGCTGGTGTGCCGCGTCCCCCGCGCCGGCTGAGTAAAGACGCGGCAAGGTGGCGGTGTTGCTGGTGCGCTGGTGCCGCGTCATGTTCCCCGACGTGCTGGTGTGCCACGTCTTACACCAATAGAGAAGCAACGGTGCCGCGTCAGCCAGCTCACCCCCTTCCTCCTCCCCTACCCGCAGGCGATCGGCGAGGTAGTTTAGACAAGAACTGATAAAACAGCCTCCCACAGCCACACACAGCCGCCACACAGCGCAGCCATCACACACTCTGATACCGGGTGCCACAATTACATAATGGAACATAGTTTGAGGCAGACGAGGAGCGGCGCCGAGTTGGGCGGGGACGGGCGGTTCACTGTGGCGGGGCTCTGAGGTGCTGGGGTGTGATTGGGGTGCAGGGGATGGTTCTGTGTTTGGGGGAGAGGGTAGGGTTAGCAGTAAGAATTTTTATGGCTATGTGCGTGCCGGCAGACCAGGCAGGACGAGTGGTGTACATGTTTGCGTGTTTCCCTGCTGCTGCTGCTGCTGCTGCCTTGACTTTGAGCAAGGGCACCCTCCCCCTCCTCTTGCCTCCTCACCACCACCATCCTCTTCTTTTTACTTCAAGCATTATCCCCTCCTCCTTGCCCTTCTCGCTCTCTTCTGCGTCTTTCTCCGTTCTCCTCCTCTTGCTGCTATTGCTGCTGCTACTAGTAGTGTTGGTGCTGGTGCTGGTCCTACTACTGATCCGTCCTCTTCTTTCTTCTCAATCTTCACATTTTAATACTTGCATCTTATCCATCTTTAGTCGTACGTTCCTTCTTCGCTCAAACATTTTTTCTCCGTCTCCTGCTTTTCCTGAAGTCACATCAAGTTTCCAGATCGATTACCAACCCGACTTTAAACCTGAGGTTCTGGCCAAGGGCGACCCACTGCCTGTTTGTGGTGGGTGTGGAGAGGAAGAAGTGGTTGTGGGTGTTCCTGGGTATAGAGGAACAGAGGTGGGTGGAGGGGTAATGTGGAGGGTAAGATCTTACATGGGTGTGTATTAGGCAGAACTCCTTGTATAGTATAGGTGTATGAAAGGAAACTACTTTTGGGTGTAGTATGTGGGTGTGTTGGGGGAAAGTAAGGTTGGGAAGATGCTACTTGTGTATATCGTTTTGGGGGAAGAAAGGAAGATATCTTCTTTGTGTGATGTTCGTGCGAAAAAAAAAAAAAAAAAAAAAAAAAAAAATATATATATATATATATATATATATATATATATATATATATATATATATATATATATATATATATATATATATATATATATATATATATATATATATATATATATATATATATATATATATATATATATATATATATATATATATATATATCGCAACACCGCCTGTTTTTCCCTCATTAGGACAATTCTCTTTGGTTCAATTGTTTGTATAATTCCTCTCAGAAATATTGCAATTATTTCTGTCTTATTGATGTGTGTGTGTGTGTGTGTGTGTGTGTGTGTGTGTGTGTGTGTGTGTGTGCACTCAATTTTCAGCTTATATCGTAATTTATTTCCTGTTATTTAAATTTTATATGTATTTTTAGAATTGGCTTATTTGGGTTTAGTTTTTCTCTCATGACCCTGACTTGCTGACTTGTTGACTTGCTCACCTTTGTCAAAGTGCTGTTCATTTCACAGGGACAGCCGCTGCCGCTACCGCAGACCTGTACCCTCTGACACCACGTACAGCTGTTATGATTACTGGTAAGGTGACCACACCGAGTTTTGTTGATTGGAAGTAGGTGTGGATGATAGACAGATAAATAAGCTCGTATGTACATACACCATGATACCCAGGTTCTAGGTGGTTACACCCAAGATGAGCTTCAGGGGTGATATGGGCCCTAATATGGGTACCACTATAAATAAAATTCCCTGCGCCGCTAATGGGCGGAAGCTGAACAGCGTTTCCCATACACTCTTCAAGTGTGCCTACAGGCGCTATAGGCTTTAACGTAAAAAAAAATAAATAAATAAATAAAATAAATGAATAAAAAAATAGAAAAAAATACATATATACATACTTACATTCATTAGTAAAATTCATAAATGTAAGGGAAAAATATTCAGTAACATTCATTAATTACCTAATTAATCAACTATCATTCTAATTAACCGAAACGTCATTGACTAACTACTAGCTTACTTTCAACCTAAATGACCAGCTAGATAACCAACTTGATAGCGAAGAAGGAAAAAAAAATAATAAGAGATGGAGAATGAAGGATTGACGGAATTATAATGAATGCACCATGAAAATTTATCATTCATGTTTTCATTAACCATGTTTCGAAATTGTCGTTGTTGTTGTTGTTGTTGTTGTTGTTGTTGGTGGTGGTGGTGGTGGTGGTGGTGGTAACGCCTTGACGGAAATGATTCACACGGGATATCAAGTGAATATCTTTCAACAGGTAACTTTTTTTTTCTTTGTCCAAGGATCAGATATTATGATCACCCAACTAAGTGTTGTTCAGTGACTTGTTTTGTCCGTCTACCTGTCTATCTGTGCGTCGTCATTCAGGCTGTCTTTATTCATCAATTGTTTTGCATCAGTCTATTTACATTTATAATAATTTATCAGTTGCGTGACCATATGCCTCTTTATTTAACTCATCTGTTTGTCTGTTTGTGTTTCTCTTGTTGATTACTCTTTCTGGTTATCTAAACATTACTAAATCTTATCTTTTATCTATTAATTTGTTTATTCTACGTGTTTTCCTATGTTTATCGGTCTAGCTATCTGCCTACTTGCCTGTGTGTGTGTGTGTGTGTGTGTGTGTGTGTGTGTGTGTATGTTAACAAAATGAAATCTCATGGGTTTCAACTCTAATGTTGTTCAAAGGGACACACACACACACACACACACACACACACACACACACACACACACTTACGTCAGAAAATTTCCTGGCGATAAACACATCCTGAGAAGGTGTGGAAAGGAAAGAGAGAGAGAGAGAGAGAGAGAGAGAGAGAGAGATTATTGTTGTTGTTAGTATTTTATCTTTATTTTATTTATTCCATTTTTATTTTCTAATGAGGTTTCTATAAGGTATTCGTGCATACATACACTGGTGTACTCCGCCATAGCTCGAGGCGTCGTCACAGCAGCACTGTTCCTCTTAGTGCGTGTGTTTCCATGTCTTGTTCGTCTCGTCTCGTCCTCCTTTGTGCAGTGTCACTCAGACAGCCAAGCGGGCACGATCGTCTTCACGCAATGAGACAATACTTGCCTTTCATAGTTTTAAATCCATAGTTCAAACAAACTACCATGTCTATAAAGTATTTGTTTATTTATTTATTTATTTTTTTTTATCTATTTATATTTTTAAGATTTGAAGTCTAAAAATCGACTAACTGCACATGTCGTTACATTTAATGTCCCGTTTAACAACCGCTGATGACACGCATGGCTGGACTGATGTTTACACTTTTGTTTATTTATTATTGTTATTTTTTATTTATTTATTTATTTATTTATTTATCTATGTATACTATCGTTGGTTTCTGCATACCAAGGTGCACACTATAAACACAATGAATCTTCATCCCTGGTGGATGTTGGACATAATATTTTCCCAAAAGAATTTGTGACTGAAAGCATATGAAATCATCATTGTCTCTGGGATCACAAGGATGACATGTAGTGCTTATCACAAGAGAGACTTGCTTCACGGTGACCCAGCCATGAATACAGCCATGCTTTTTGTCACAGAGAGAGAGAGAGAGAGAGAGAGAGAGAGAGAGAGAGTTTTGTCTTTTTACCCAGGATCATGTTTGTTTACAATCAACAGAATGTACAGACAAATAACAGCGTATGTATAACAGAAAGCGTTCAAGAAATTGTCGATTTTGAGAAGGTTTACGGAAAACGCCTTTGTGACGTCACTTTTAACCAGTAGGACAGCAGGACAGCAGCTGTATGGGGGGGAGCAGCAATCCGCGCCATGCTGTAACCCTGCGCCGCGGTCACCACATGCACGCCTCATTGAGCACTGTGTGGTGGTGGTGGTGGTGGTGATAGTCCTAGTCCTCCTCCTGCTCCTGCTCCTGTTCCTGCTCCTGGTTTAGGTTCAAGTTCAGGTTCAGGTTCAGGTTTACTACTACTACTACTACTACTACTACTACTACTACTACTACTACCACTACTACTACTACTACTACTACCACCGACTTTTAGTATATTTCAATGCTTTTATTACTTTTTTACTTTTTTTCTGGTTTGCTTTATTTATTTATTTTTTTTATTATTTTTTGTGTATACTAAATGTTTATACTATGTAATTTTTCTATGATGAAAAATTTAGACTACTTTTGGCTTGATGTTTCCCAACCTTTTTTTTTTTTTTTTGTACTGATTATGAATTTATCTGAATCTTTAATCTCTCTCTCTCTCTCTCTCTCTCTCTCTCTCTCTCTCTCTCTCTCTCTCTCTCTCTCTCTCTCTCTCTCTCATATAAC
>NC_059292.1:29456542-29469042 GCF_017591435.1 Portunus trituberculatus | reverse complement strand
TTTCTACAGCCCCACATAGTGCGGCATAGGAAACCCAGGGTGTTGGCTGTCTCTCAGGTAATATATAGGGTTTGTTTCTGTCAATTCTCCCCTCTGTTAAAATTCTATATTGTATAATATCTTAATGGATATGTGGCTCACGTATTACACATATGGAATATTTTTGTTTTGCTGTTCAATAGCTGTTTGTATTTACCACCATACCGTGAAACTGTTCCGAAACATATTTTGTAAGTAGGTATTTGTGTTTGATATTTTGACAGTAAAGTGTAGTATCACATATCCTATCCTACACTTTATTTACAAATAAGATTTTTGTTTATCATGCTGTACTCACATGTGTTCTCCCCCAATATTCTAACAGACTGCTGAAGCTGCCGCTACCCGTCCTCCCGCCGCACTTGGTCCTTCCCAGTCACGCAGCACCTCGCCAGATGTGTCCTCGCTTGCCATCGAGGAGCCTCGCTCCAGGAAGACACCAACCAGCGAGGAAGGAGTTCTGGAAACTGTAAGTAGGCAAACAAAGTGTTATCAAATATATGCTGTTGACTTTTTTTTTTTTTATACCATGTGACTTGTGATATATTGCGATCTCTACAAATAAGACACACACATCTAATTCTATACAAACGTGTCAAGATTTTGGAAATGCTTCCTCCAGTGTTTTATGTCTCGTCCTCCTAAACTAGATCGTCAAGCAAGCAGAGGTGGTGCGGGATAGGCTGGAAGGCGTCATAGTTCCTGTCCAGGACCCTGACCTGTCCTACTGGCGTTCCTGCCTCAGTGAGTTGGCGAAGGACTGTGTTGGGGTTGGACCGGAGCTCAGGGTGGGTCTGAAGGTTGAGCTTCTCTCCACCATTCAACGCTTCAGGAGGGCTACCATCAAAGGACTCACCCGGCCAACAAAGGACCTCCAACATCATACCAACGCAGAACTCAACTGGGAAGAAGCCCCACCTGCCGCCGTAGCTCCACCACCTGTAATAAAACCCTGCAGCCAACGTACTACCAGCGGCAGCCCGCCGCATCCCAGACCGTGAACATCACACCACAGTAGATGACGATGCTGCAGGCGCAGCGCACCCCTTCTCTCCAAACACCACGCACCTCCACACCAACATAGAGAAACATAACCATCTTTTTATATCTCCTGGCTAATATTAAACTCTCTCTCTCTCTCTCTCTCTCTCTCTCTCTCTCTCTCTCTCTCTCTCTCTCTCTCTCTCAACATTACTTCCTACATATTTACTTTTCTATCTATCCATCCATCTATCTATCTATCTACCTATTTACCTCGGCCAACCCTTGCCCAGCAAGAGTCCTGGACACCAACACCAGCTCAAGCAACACCGTATGTTGCTAGCTCTGTCCCTCGTGCATCAGGTGAGCTGAACGCACCACATCAGTAACATCGCCTATACATCTATCCCTGCCAGTCCTGCCTCCACACCGGGAAACAAGACCACACCATAAACTATTTTATATATTGTACATTATATACACATGTCTGTAATAAATATATATTTATGTAAGTCTCTATGTTTTCATTTTCACACCATTGTTTAAAATATCATAAAAAATAACAATAAAATAATAATGAATTATCTTAACGTTATGAAAGCGCACGGGTTCGAATCCTGTCTACGGTCTGAATGTAGGTTGGGCTTCCTCACTCTGGGTAACGCTTTCCTAGCGGGTGAGCTTTGAGTTAGGAGGTAACCCAAAAAGTATCCCCTTTAGCCCATAGATTCCCATGAAAGCCCACATGGTATAAAAAAATATATAATAAAAACATAATAATAAAAAAAACTATATAAATATGAGCAAAAAAAAAAAAAAAAAAAAAATGGTAACAATATAAATGTAAAAAGCAATAAGGATTATGAATATTTAATGATGTAAAACCATATAGTATTATAAGAATGGTATGGAATGAATTATCTCTAATGCTAATGTTAAATGCACACTTACTTAGAATGTGCTTTGTTTCTGAATGTGGGGTCTGACTTTCCACTACCTCGTTGAATAGGTTTTTGCCATACCTGGTGAATTTTTTGTACAGATGTGGGCATTCTATTGCTAGTTCCTCCATGAGGTTGTCATAGTGCCCTAACTCGACTTTTCTTTGCAGGTACGGCCATGACGAAATTCTTGGCCTCGGCTTCTTCTGGCGGTATCTTGCTGCAAGGGCCTCCACTGTCCCTATCATTATCGTGGCATAAACATAGGCTATGATGGATAACAATAACCCGGTGTCATGGCTGTTTTCTGGTGTAATGGTGGCAAGAATCTCAAATTTCTCAATGTTGCTTCCCCTTGGTGGTGCTGTAGTTGTGGTTTCCTGTGCCAAACCAAACCCTTTTGTACCTGTCATATAGTGCTGGTTGGTGACTGCATTGCGCAGCAACGACGGTAGAGTTACGCCGTACGTACTTGTGGGTTGCGTGGTCTTCCGCGCAAATCGTGTGTGGGCGTGGCCTTTACGTGTTGGTCATTCCGGTTACCTCAACGTCACTATAACGTAGTGCGTAGACGTAATCGTGTTTGCTGTAGTCGCGTCCAGGTCCTCTAATGACTCACAGGGTGGTTAGTGTTGACTGATCACAGACATCATCGTAGGGTAGAGGAAAAGCAATATTTCCTTGACATTCATTGATGACTTGACCATAAGAACTGTGGACAAAGTTCTCACTCAATTTCTAAAATAATTACATTAATCACTGGTATAAAACACTTTCAGCATATTACACAATTTATAAAATCCACATACAATCAACGCCAAGTTAATTTACGACATCGTTGTGCTGAAAGCTCAACCATTACGTTCATCGTCACAACACACTTATCTGGTCCATCACCTCGTGTATGCCCACATATCAACGGAAAAAACACTTACGTGAGCTAATCATCCTCACCAGATCTTTAAAGGGAGGAAACCGAAGTAAGACTTGTGTCACTACCAAGGATAAGCACACACACACACACACACACACACACACACACACACATCGCGAAGTGTAGCGGTTAGTACGCTCGACTCACAATCAAGAGGGCCGGGTTCGAGTCCCGGTAAGCGGCGAGGCAAATGGGCAAGCCTCCTAATGTGTGGCCCCTGTTCACCTTGTAGTAAAAAGGTACGGGATGTAACTCGAGGGGTTGTGGCCTCGTTTTCCCGGTGTGTGTTGTGTGTTGATGTGGTCTTAGTCCTACCCGAACATCGGTCTGTGAGCTCTGAGCTCGCTCCGTAATGGGGAAGACTGGCTGGGTGACTAGCAGACGACCGAGGTGAATCACACACACACAGAAGGTGGGGTTAACATTCCGCTCAACCTCATTGAACTCACCCTTGCTTTGTAGTAGTAGTAGTAGTAGTAGTAGTAGTAGTAGTAGTAGTTATAAAAGTAATGATAATGATAATATTGGATTTTTATCAGTATCATTACACACACACACTCTCTCTCTCTCTCTCTCTCTCTCTCTCTCTCTCTCTCTCTCTCTCTCTCTCTCTCTCTCTCTCTCTGTGTGTGTGTGTGTGTGTGTGTGTGTGTGTGTGTGCCAATACTTCACCGCCACAAGGAATCTGGTGGTGGACAGTCACTGACTCCTCCGACACTTTTTTTTTTTTGTTTGTTATTTCTACTCTCTCACCAGTAGCGCGCGCGCGCGCGCGCGCGTGTGTGTGTGTGTGTGTGTGTGTAAGGATTGGTATTATAGTTAACTCTCTCTCTCTCTCTCTCTCTCTCTCTCTCTCTCTCTCTCTCTCTCTCTCTCTCTCAAAAGTTCGAAGTAACTACTACTACTACTACTACTACTACTACTACTACTGCTGCTGCTGCTGCTGCCGCCACCGCCACCGCCATTACTATCGTTGTTCTTTTGAATCTCTTTCTTACTATTATTATTCTTATACAGCATATTGTTGTCCTTTTTCTTTCTATTTTCATGTATTTCTTTTATGCATTTTTTTTTTTTTTATTCTTGGATACACAGCACCACTTACACTCATACAGGCTCTCTTTCCTCTGTACCTCCTCTCAATCTCCTCCTCTTCTTATTTTCCTCTCGTCGTCTCCTCATACTCTTCTTATCTTTCTTCTTCATTCTCCTCCTCTTCCTTCTCCTTCTATTCGATGCCAACCAGATAATTTTTGCAACTTTTTTTTCTTTTATTTGTGGTTTAAAGCAGCGCACACACACACACACACACACACACACACACACACACACACACACACACACACACACACACACACACACACACACACACACACACACACACACGGCTCCAAAATATAGGTCGACACATCATTATTATCTTTACTGCTTTTACTCTTCCTCTTTCCTCATTTATTTTATTATTGTTGGGGCGTCAGCAGCAGCAGTACCAGTAGGAATGGTAGTGGTAGTAGTAGTGATAGTAGTAATAGTGGTTATAGTAATAGTAGTGGTGGTAGTAGTAGTAGTAGTAGTAGTAGTTGTTGTTGTTGTTGGTTTTGTTATAATAATAGTAATAATAATAATAATAATAATAATAATAATAATAATAATAATAATAATAATAATAATAGTAGTAGTAGTAGTAGTAGTAGTAGTAGTAGTAGTAGTGGTGGTGGTGGTGGTGGTGGTGGTGGTGGAAGTAGTAGTAGTAGTAGTAGTAGTAGTAGTAGTAGTAGTAGTAGTCGTAGTGGTAGGAGTAGTCACATTTACGACAGTGACTTTCAGTATATTTTCCTTGACAATAAATCTTTGTGTGTGTGTGTGTGTGTGTGTGTGTGTGAAGGTCAACAAATTTCATAACCTTAGAGCCGTGTGTGTGTGTGTGTGTGTGTGTGTGTGTGTGTGTGTGTGTGTGTGCTCGTGCGCCTGCCTGCCTGCCTAGCACTTCTTTAATAATCTCTCTGTCTACTCCCGGCCCTCGTATCGACCTGCCTCGGTTCATTCGCCATCCGCCCTACGTTCACTGCCTGGCCGCGCGCGCGCGCGCGCACGTGTGTGTGTGTGTGTGTGTGTGTGTGTGTGTCCATCCATGGTGGATCAATATCTAACGGGGGCCAGAGAGAGAGAGAGAGAGAGAGAGAGAGAGAGAGAGAGAGAGAGAGAGAGAGAGAGTGTTTGCGAATACACATGCTACTGTGCTTTACACATGATTACTGTACACTCATTCATAATAATGTACTGTGTATCGTTGTTGTTGTTGCTGTTGCTATAGTTGCTGTTGTTGCTGCTACTGCTACGGATGTTTTGTTTTATTATTGTCGTTGTTGTTATTCATATTCATATTATTATTATTGTTATTATTACTACTACTACTACTACTACTACTATTTTTTACTGCTTCTACATATTACTATTATTTCCCTCCCAAGACGCAGTGGTCCAGTCTATATTTCTGTCCCTTAATTACTAAACTCCACAAATTGCCTCAGGTGTAATAACAGGACTCGACTAATAATTACAACACCCGCTTCCCTTGGTGTACCTGTGTGTAATTCTGTCCTCTATTAGTATACGTCCCCCATTCCCTTCCACCCCTCTCTCTCTCTCTCTCTCTCTCTCTCTCTCTCTCTCTCTCTCTCTGGTATTTTTAATTTTCCTCGCAATCATGTCAATGTTTTTCTCAATAAAAGAAGAACGTGCTTGAATTGCATCATTGTGTATGCGTGTGTGTCAGAGAGAGAGAGAGAGAGAGAGAGAGAGAGAGAGAGAGAGAGAGAGAGAGAGCAATCAGTTATACAATACCTAAGTTTGATTGATAATTTCACCTTACCCACCACCACCACCATAAAGCCCCAACATCTACAAGCATCCTCTTTCTCCTAACACTCCTCTCTCATGTGTCTCATGTTTGTGTGTGGGGGGGGCGGAGGAAGCAAGATAGAGGTAGTGTCTTGAATTAACCAAGCATATTCATATTCATATTCCCGACAAGGAATACTAAGGATTTGAGACTGAGGAGAAGGGAGAAGGGGAGGATGAATAAAGGAGAAGGTCGTGGGATAGGCAGAGTTTCTTAGGTTAAAGGAGATGGGGAAGAGAAGACCTGTTGGTGTCAGTTATGGGATGTCCAGGGTTTCGGCTGCTGTGCTGGGGAACGGAGAAGAGAAGATAGATGAGTGTAGATGGATGTGCAGATGACGGGTGGAGAAGGATGATGTAATAGTAGGTGGCAGCTGTACAGGGAAGGATTAGAGAGAGAGGCAGAAAGGGATTCATATGTGGAGGAGTGTGCAAGGGAATGGAAAGGAAAAAAAAGAGATGTGGTAGGTCAGGGCTGTACGGGAGAGAGGAGGAAGGAGGTAGGCAGGGATGCTGGTAGAGGTTTTGCTTGGAGGGAAAGCAAGAGCGAGGGAGAGAACAGGAGAGTAACATAGACAAGGGAGGATAAAGCTGATCCTACACGATCAATATTATTGCTCAATATTCCGTATTGTACTATGTTATTGACAGTGAAGGGGCGGTATTGAAGAATGACAATATTTTGAAGACATCAAAAAGAGTTTGATATTTTATTGCGCAATACGAATAGTGTGAGGGTAATATTGCGCAATCTCCTATTAGTGTGTTTCCTGCCTTCAGACCGTCGACATGGCTGGCAAGAAAAATGATAGACCATTCATACTAGGAATCATACAACTGTACAGAGATTTACCTGCACTGTGGCAGTTAAAAAGCAAAGAATACAGTGACAGGAAAAAAAAAAAAAAAAGTGCCTATGAAATGTTGAAAAATATAATGAGAAGTATCCAGAAGCTACAAGAGATAAATAAATTCACTCCGAACAACCTTTAGAAAGGAATTAGCAAAAATTAAGAGTTCACAGAAATCTGGGGTTGGTTTAGATGACGTTTATGAACCAACGTTATGGTATTTTGATGAGATGCAGTTTTTAACTGATCATGAAACACCTTTACAGCCTACAAGCACAATAAGCATAGAGGAGAATGAGGAAGGGGATGGCTTAAATGAAATATCATTGGTAAGTAAAATATGTATTGAACTACTATTGCTAATAATATAAAGAAACATATGATACCACAATAAAAGCGGCTCTCTCTCTCTCTCTCTCTCTCTCGTGGTGTCAAAGCATTGCCTGTCTCATATCTTGCAATGTAACTAACATCATAAAACTAATATTGGTCCAAATGCAAAGCTTACTATTGTACCGTTATTTTATATAGCGTATCCTGCTATGGAACCTATCCTTCTAGGTTATACTATTCACAACAGTTCTCCCTTATCATTTTTGCATGCTGTGATAGATTTCTAGTCTTAGTACGAGTATTCTGCATATTTAGTAGTTGTGGTACTGATCGCCATGATCCCTCATGAATCTGTTCGGGTCCAGATTTTCTTTGTCCACACTGCCTTGGTCATTGTATGCATGTGATATCCTTTTCGTAAGTAATTGTGTAAATAGCAGCAAGCTAAAACAATGTACTGGGCTTTATCAGGTAATACACAAATAGGCCTCCGGAACACGCCAAACCGAGCATTCATAATTTCAAACGCATTCTCAACAATGCCTCTTGCTCTACTAAGCCGATAATTGAATATATGTTTAAGATTATTCAGTTCAGCTTGGTTGTATGGCTTCAACAAATTTTCAGACGAAGCAAAAGCATCATCACCTATCAGGACATATGGAACTTGTCTTTCGCTGTTTGGTAAAGCCGCGGCTACACTAGTCAACATAAACCTTGGATCATGTCAGTTTTGTTGGATTTGGTCCAATGTTTGACGGAATCCAATAGGATCCTTGGTGAGACGAGAGTCAAAGATATACGGTTGGTTTTGTCCAAAGACGAGCATCCAAAGATAAACAATTGACGAACTATATTATTTGACAAGAAAATTTACAATATATAGAAAGAAAAAACTTGGACATTAAATTTTTGTTTAAGATATGTTTAAATACAATAAAAGCATTGAAATAGGATTAGAAGAGTATCATGCTATTAAATATTATGAATCACCCAATTCTCATTTGACTGCCATTCTTTTGGCTCCATTTTCGAAGACCCCGCTGCTTTCCGTCCCCACCTTGTCTCAATGCAGTAGCCTAGACAGGTTGTTTGCTCCCTCCCTCCAGCAAATTATTGTATACACTCTTGTGTTTTCTGATCATCCATAGCTTTACCCAGTATCTTCTGCGTTTTTTCTTTGGGGCACTAATCAAAGCTACTGCACTAATAGCAAGCAGAGTGGTAGCAACACACACTTGAAAAACGTTTTCGTCATCTCGAGTGTTGTTGTGACACTTTTAAAAACACGGAAACAGAATCGTTTCCACAGGTCTTGATCTTGATCAAGATCGAGATCAAGATCATATTTGGACGCTCAGGAGTGCGTCTAACCATTCGCTCAGATATGATTGGATGGATGCCTTTTTTTCCAACCCTGTTAATGGAGTTCAAGGTTTATGTTGACTAGTGTAACCGCGGCTTAAGCAGGCAGGTTCCAAGGATATGTAGAGACTGATCTTTGAATATCTGTCCAAATGTTGTGCGCGACTAAATGCACCTCCATCAGACACCCGACCATGAACACCAACAATGCCATTATAAATTCATACTGTCATTAATACAAGGTTGTATGTTTTCTTGTAATTGTAGAACATAGATCCCGATTACGATTTCCACATGCTTGCCGTCGATAGTGCCAAGACACTAAGGAAGTTCCAGTGCTTTTCGAAGCTTTTTGCAATTATCTTCCACTCTTCTGTTTTCCTGGGAAGCTGTAGGAATAAAATTAATTATTATGTAACTGAGTACCGAAATCCTTAAGTTGTAAGTGAACATCATATGTATTTAAGATATGTTTTTCACTATCAACTTCCAGGTTGATGCGACCACATCTGTACAATCCTTCCCACGAATTCCACTAAAAAAGAAGACCAAGACGGATCAACGGGAGGAACTACTAACTGGCGTGCAACCGTCTCCGCGACACAAATGATGAATATGCGAAAATAGCAAGTGCTTGGGCAGTCGAGTTGCTGGACATGAATCATACCCAAATGCTACTTGCTAAGAAAGCTATAAATTATATATTATTCGAGGGTCAAATGGGAACATTACATCGCCACTCAGTTGTAATAAATGCATCAATGAGTACTAGTACCCCAGTAAGTAATGTATCTGCAAATGAATCAGAAACCCAGTACAGCTTCTGTGACTTAGTTCAGGGAATGTGATGACAGATAATTCTGTAACATGATCATCACTTCCCAATAATTTTCTTCTTTCACTTTGACAGTGGAGTCAGCTTATGTGTTAAAGGAATTATAGTAATTATGTACTACAGATACACAGGAAAAATTTTCTCTTATAACAAAAATTTATATGGTCACTGATAGGAAAGGATTCTCTACACTACATAGGCTATATTTTATGGTGTACTATCAATATAAAACATTATTTGTGCTATTGAAAACATGCTTTCATAGTGAATTACCTGTAACATGAGGATATATTGGACTTTTTTTTCGTTATTATTAGTGAAGCCAAACTATTTCACTAACGTATTCCACTTTCTTGGTGCAGTTTATGTTTTCCTGTGTTATTAAAAAGACGTCATTTATTTTCCAAATATGAATATTGAAACTGTCATGCATTATTTTCTGGCTTTGAATGATAGCTTCCAGGTCTCCATTACGATGCAACTGATTGATTGAGGGGACATCGCACTACTAGATTTCAGATCTTTAAATGTATTGCCGGTGGCCAGATAACGCAGTGTTACTTGCAGGGATACATTCCCGCCATCTTCAGTATGCTACATATAATTTCTTTAATCCTCTGGATCACTGACCCTTATCTCCTTCAGTAACTTCTCATTGCTGTATTCATGTCTTTTCTTGTATCACTCCTTCATTCATCTGCGTCTTTTTTTTCTTTTCGTTTTGTGCAGCAGGCTATTGCACTTCCGATTAAAGCAACATTAGTGTCTGTCATGCTGTCTCTGAAATCCTTCACACGACTGCTGATACTGCGCAATAATAATGAACCGTGTAGGGGAAACAAATATTGCGCAATAAAAATGAGTCATTATATGTGCCAATGACATTGATCGTGTAGGGTCAGCTTAAGAACTTGGAGTGAGAGAGATGTAGGTAGATACCACAATGAGAGAGAGAGAGAGAGAGAGAGAGAGAGAGAGAGAGAGAGAGAGAGAGAGAAGAGGAGAATAACGTGGTACCAGAAGAGAGAGAGAGAGCGAGAGGAAGATATGAAGAGAATGGATGCAGGTAGGAAGAAGGGAAGAGGGAGAGAGGATGTTGATCGAGGCTGTGCTTGGAGAGAGAGAGAGAGGGGGATGGAGACAGAAGGAAAGAGGAAAGAGAGACAAGGAGGTTTTAGTTTGTGTTGTGGTGTGAGGGAAAAGCAAGATATATAATTTTCATCAAGTTAACCAAACAGATTAACTGCACGTCAGGTGAGATGCGGTAACCGATCCGTCTCGATAGCTCACTGGCAAGGCCTGCAGCTGGTGTGTTGTGATTATGAAGGGATGAGTGGCGTGCACCATTTGTTTTTACAATAGTGGATGTATTTCTCTGACTGTCTGTCTGCATGCCGACTGTTGACTTGACTGACTGACTGACGATTCCTTGCTTCTGTGCACTTGGTTCCTCCTCTGTACATATGCTTGTCACTCTTTGTAGTGATCTGTTTATACTATCTTTGTACTATCATGTTCCTCGTTACTACTACTACTACTACTACTACTACTACTACTACTACTACTATTTTTTATGCAGGGGGAAACTGGCCAAGGGCAAAAAAAAAAAAAAAAAAAAAAAAAAAGAAAAGAAAAATAAGGCCCACTTTGTTGCTAGTTCCCTTAAAGGTCATATGAGTTATCCAAAACCACTACATTACTTACGATGAGTGTAGATAAACATTGAAGGTCATGCAATATTCCACCTATGAAGACAGCCGTGCATCCTTCATTTCTCCGTGGCATTCCTTAGGTCCTCGTCTTACTTTGTCACTTGACTTTCCAGCTGACGAGACGCGCATTCAGCTGTGATGACCCCCAGCCAGTGTGCAGTGCTGAAAATTGCTGTCTTTGTCCTACGGTTAAAACTATATACATTATTAACACATCTCTCTCTCTCTCTCTCTCTCTCTCTCTCTCTCTCTCTCTCTCTCTCTCTCTCTCTCTCTCTCTCTCTCTCTCTCTCTCTCTCTCTCTCTCTCTCTCTCTCTCTCTCTCATTTTTCTTTTGTGGGCGTTCTCATTTTCTTTTAATCTTTAGTTTTGAATTTTTCTTACCATTTTTTTTATTTCAGCTTTCCCTTATTTTTCATTTTAGTAGGAAAAGTTCCATTGCTCATATTTCTTTCCTTATTTCTGTTTCTTGTTTACTCTCTCTCTCTCTCTCTCTCTCTGAAAGAATCAGTACGCATTTCAGCTTTCATATTTTTTCACCCTCTCATGTAAGTAATAAAGATTATCAGTACACATTAGTCAAACAAGTAGTGTCGTTATGTGCTAACTGGCGGGTGGTGGTGCCTGCTGTAGCTATACGCTGCCTTGTCTTGTTTGTAATGTTGCTCCTGTTTCACTCACTATCGTAGCTGCATCTTCCCACATTCCCCTCCCCCACTTTTTTTTTTTTTTTCGTTATTTTCATCTTTCGCTTTTAAATCTTTCTCTCTACATTTTCATTTTTTTCCTTATCCTTATTTTCTCTTTGTATTTTTATCTTATGTCTTTCTATGTTGTTCATTTTCATTTTCCTCTCTCTCTCTCTCTCTCTCTCTCTCTCTCTCTCTCTCTCTCTCTCTCTCTCTCTCTCTCTCTCTCTCTCTCTCTCTCTCTGTGTTGTTTCTTTTATTTTTCCCATTTCTTATTTTTACGTCTTTTCTCTATGTTTTTCCTTTTCTTCATTATTTTCTTCCTAATTCTATTTTTTTCTTCGTTTCTTACCGTAGCTTCTCCACAGCCTTCCTCTTTTCTTATCTTAAATTTTTCCTCTCTTCCCTTTTCGCTTCTCGCTTTAACTTCTCCTTCCTCTTCGTTCCTTATCTTCATTTTTCCCTCTCCCTTTTTTTTTTTGGCTTAATTTCTTCTCTTTCTCGTGCCTCTATCTTACTTCAGTCTCAGTATGTTCCTTCTCTCTCTTCTCTTTTCGTCTTATCTTTATTCCTCATTCACCTCCTTCGTTCCTTGAATTTCCACCTCCTCCTCCTCCTCCTCCTCCTCCTCCTCCTCCTCCTCCTCCTCCTCCTCCTCCTCCTCCTCCTCCTCCTCCTCTATCACTACCTTACCTTTATTCCAGTAACTCCTTTTTCTTTTTTTTCTTTTTTTTTTCTTAACTTACCTTCATTTCTTTTCTTCCTCCATTGAAATTACTCCTTCCCCTTCCTATATTTATCTCTCTCTCTCTCTCTCTCTCTCTCTCTCTCTCTCTCTCTCTCTCTCACGTATCTTTATTCCTCCTTTTCCTCCTCGTTCCATGTATTTATTCCTCCTCCTCCTCCTCCTCCTTCGTCA
>NC_059292.1:29446542-29451542 GCF_017591435.1 Portunus trituberculatus | reverse complement strand
TACTACTACTACTACTACTACTACTACTACTACTACTACTACTACTACTCGTATTTTCATGATAACTATATCGTCCCCCACAAAAAATGATAAATAAGTATGATTATAAATAAGATAAATAAAAAAAACTGCTGCTACTACTACTACTACTACTTCTACTACTACTACTACTACTACTACTACTACTACTACTACTACTACTACTATTACTACTACTATTACTACTACTACCACTACCTACTACCACCACCACCACTACTACTACTACTACTACTACTACTACTACTACTACTACTACTACTACTACTACTATACCACCACTCGTACTAGTTGGAGGCAAAGTCTGTATACATACATACTATATTGTATACATACAACTACTTTCTTTCTTGTTGTTGTTGTTGCTGCTGTTGTTTGTGGTCTGCTACTACTACTACTACTACTACTACTACTACTACTACTACTACTACTACTACTACTACTACTACTACTTCCATGCCCTTGACTCACCTCGAGGTTTTTTTTTCCGACACGCCAACACAACCAACCCAATCTTCCACTTCTCACGTCGCCTGTACAGTTTCGAGGTGTGGGTGGAAGAGAGGGAGCTACAGAGGGTGGGTGCTTTGTGGTGAGTGGTGACCTACATGTCGCCTACCCATACCCCTTTCACAGATCAAGGAGACGGATGTGGGTGCCGCGGCCGTGACAAACTATACTGCGCTGCTTCTCCTTCCACCCCTTCACTGTTTAGCTTGGTTGGCACTTTGAAGGCAAGAGATTTCGTAGGCAGTTTGCTATACTTTTATTCACTGTATTGATTGTGATAGTAGTAGTAGTAGTAGTAGTAGTAGTGGTAGTAGTGGTAGTAATAGTAGTAGTAGTAGTAGTAGTAGTGGTAGTAGCAGTAGAGGTAGTAGTAGGTATGTTGCAAGATTAGAGTTGCCCCTCCGAGCACACTTTGCCATTACCATAACACCGCTGGCGACACACACACACACACACACACACACACACACTGCAGAGGATGAACATTTGGGTTGTTGCTCTCGATATTATTATTACTATTGTTAGTGTTTGCTTTCCTTTTTCTTTTTATTTGTATTTTATTTATTATTTTGGTTGTTATATATGCTGCTGTTACTACTATTACTACTACTACTACTACTACTACTACTACTACTACTACTACAACTACCCAGCACGGGCACTAGGAGAGCGGAAAAAAAAGTGAAAAAAGACCCAAAAGAGAATAGAAAAAAAAGAAATGCAGGAAAGACAATAAAGGGAAGAGGAAAGAAAGGAAGAAAAATATTGTAAATTGTAGCGGACAAAAAGGATGCAATAAATGAAGGGAGAAAGAAAAAAAGAATAAAGAATGAACCAATATACAGAAAAAAATAAGAAAAAAAAATATAATGGTGGTGAAGGTAAAAATAAATAAGTAAATAAATATGCTTGTTAAGAAGCGAGGAAATATTAAGTATGAAAACGGAGATGGGAAGAAACGGATGAAATAATAGAATGTGGTAAAAAAAAAATATATATATATATCTAATAAGAAGTGTTTGGCATCCGTAAGGCCCCGTAAGCATCCAGACCTGTTTTCGTTTTCTTTTTATCGTCTTTCTTTTCTTCCTTTCCTTCCTCCTTCCCTGCTATTGTTCTTTCATTCTTCCGCTCTTCCTTCCTTCATCTTCCTTGCTGTTCTTTCTTCCCTCCATTATATTTCTTTTATTTCACGTTCATCACCATCACCCAAAACTCATGCCCCCCTCTCTCTCTCTCTCTCTCTCTCATTTTTTTCTTTTGTAAGTTTCCATTTCCTTTTTATCTTTAGTTTTATTTTATCTTGCTATTTTTTTTTTGTTTCAGCTTTTCAATATTTTTCGTTTTAATAGGAAAAGTTCCACTTTTAACATTCTCTCTCTCTCTCTCTCTCTCTCTCTCTCTCTCTCTCTCTCTCTCTCTCTCCTGACCCACACTTATAAAAAACGTCTCATTTCCATCTATAAGAGCACTTCGATTACTTTTTTTTTTCTCCTCAGACCTTCCAATTCACATTAAGATATCTCCTTCCAGACTCCTTGGCTAGTGTGCTAAAAAAATATTGTTTTTCTAGAATGTTAGTCTACTTTATTTAGCATTAAGGGTCAAAATAGTAGTAGTAGTAGTAGTAGTAGTAGTAGTAGTAGTAGATGAGTAAATGTTCTTCGTAAGTAATTCTCTCTCTCTCTCTCTCTCTCTCTCTCTCTCTCTCTCTCTCTCTCTCTCTCTCTCTCTCTCAGAACCTGGCAACTCGTATATTTCAAACTAGCAAAAATACATAAGATAAATATTACATAAATAGAACCATTATTATTATCATTATTATTATTATTATTATTATTATTATTTCTAGGCGTTAACGGAAAGGCGGCGGCAGCGGCGGCGGCAGTAGAGCGGTCGGTGGCGGTGATGGTGGTTGTCAGCGGCGGCGGAGCGGGCGGCGGCAGTGGTGATGGTGGTGGTGGTAGTTGTCGGTGGGGTCGGCTCTCAGCGACACATCCCTATTTCTCCTTGTATTTCCCATATTTCTTGCTCATCGCTGCCAAATCGAGGTCGATGGGCGTGTCTTGAGAGGGACACGTGAGGCTTGACCCGTGTGAAGGCTGTGTGGGGCTTTGTGTGTGTGTGTGTGTGTGTGTGTGTGTGTGTGTGTGTGTCTCTCTCTCTCTCTCTCTCTCTGTGTGTGTGTGTGTGTGTGTACACACACACACACACAGTCGACCTTAGCTGGTAAGAGAAGGTACCGCCGGCTTGGTCTCCCTCAACCGTCTTGCCTTAATCTTACTACTATATATGATTTGATATTAAATTTATTCTCTCTCTCTCTCTCTCTCTCTCTCTCTCTCTCTCTCTCTCTCTCTCTCTCTCTCTCTCTCTCTCTCTCTCTCTCTCTCTCTTGTTTCATCATCGGAATTATTTTTTCCCATAACAGTTATGAAATTTGTGTTTTCCGTTCCGGATGTAAATGAGAGAGAGAGAGAGAGAGAGAGAGAGAGAGAGAGAGAGAGAGAGAGAGAGACGTTCACATTCTAACACGATAAGGCAACATATCCAGGCAAGGAAACAGCGGCAAATTGAGAGAAGAGAGAGAGAGAGAGAGAGAGAGAGAGAGAGAGAGAGAGAGAGAGAGAATTATTTCACAATTTTCTGAAAATCATAAGAACACACACACACACACACACACACACACACACACACACACACACACACACACGGATTTCTATTACACCTTCCCAGAAAAAAAGTCCCGTTTGACCAGGTGAGCGACTAATTAGGCAATGGCACAGGTGAGAGAGAGAGAGAGAGAGAGAGAGAGAGAGAGAGAGAGAGAGAGAGAGTGCGCGCACCAAACATGGAAAATTAACGATATTCCAATGTTGTTTTCGTTTTGTTAAAAGGAAAGGTAAACGTTACATAGGCAAGGGTGGACTTAATTACAGGTAAGGGGAATACACACAGGTGGAAGGGGAAAGGGAGAGGGAGGGAATGGGAAAGAATAAGAGGAGCAGGGAAGGTTGGGGAGCGTGTGGACTGGACCAAGAAAGATTTTGTAGGATAGCGGAGAAAGGAACGGAGGAGAGAGAGAGAGAGAGAGAGAGAGAGAGAGAGAGAGAGAGAGAGAGAGAGAGAGAAAGGAATGGCGGAAAAATGGGAAGACGAGGATAAGGAAAGCTAATGAAAGGAAAGAACTGAAATGTAAGGATCGAAAAAAAAATAGAAAGAATGAGGAAATACGAAATGAATGAAAGAATATAAAAGAAATTAAAGGACAGAATGTAAGATGAAAGAAAGAAAAGGATACGAAAAGATAGGAAACCACGGAAATGGAAATGTAAGAAAGAAGATGGGTAGGAAATGGAAGGAGATCAGGAATATGGACTGAGGAAGAAGATATATTGAAGACAGAGAGGGAGAGGAGAAGTATTGAAAGAAATGAAATAGAAAGACGGCAAAGGGAAAAAAAAAGAAAAAAAATTGATGGATGGGAAAGAGATCACACATACACACCGAAATCAGCCGGCATGAATAGTAGAAATAGCAGGCGTAGTTAAACTCTTATCAAAACGTTTACATCTGTAGTTTTCACACACACACACACACACACACACACACACACACACACACACACACACACACACACACACACTGCCATAACTACCTCGCCTGATAATAATTTCTACGTAAGGAGTTATGTACATCACGTAATTAATTGCCCCACGTAATTAACTAATCTTCCTACTCAGTACCTAACAAACATACATGCCCTTCGCCTTTCCACCCCGCCTCGCCCCGCCATGCTCCCTTCATGATAATATTAGTTAGGTTGTTTTATTAGAGGTGGCGGTGTTGTGCCCTTGCTGGTTCAGTGGTGTTGCCGTTTGTTTTTGTATTTTGGATCGAGTAACTCCACTACCTACACGTGTTCATTTCAGGTAATTGGTGCAGGTAGGTAATATTATTGGCCTGGCTTTTATTTATATACCGGCGTGTGTTGTTTGGCTATATTACTCTCTCTCTCTCTCTCTCTCTCTCTCTCTCTGGGTTATTTTTTTGTGTATTATGCTTTTTTATTGTTATTATTTACTTAACTATTTATTTATTATTTTTCTTTAATATTTTTTGGGCGTCATATTGTATTCGTATATACAGTATATTATTTTCATTTTTTTAGTATATATATATATATATATATATATATATATATATATATATATATATATATATATATATATATATATAAATTTTTATATCTATTTTTTTTATTTCTTTCTTCATATAGACAATAGGTGATGTTTCAGTATTTACTATTTACCTAGTTCCATTGGTCGAAGTATTTTTAGATTCTATAACTTCCATTATGTTTGACTCGCATCCGTTCAGTTATTATTTCGTTTTTCCTTTTTGCATTGTATATTATTACTTACATTTGGCCGGTTTGAACAGCTTCCTGT
>NC_059292.1:29429042-29444042 GCF_017591435.1 Portunus trituberculatus | reverse complement strand
GGAGGACGTACTGTACAAACAACGTTCATTTGCTTCCCTATGTTTTGTCAAGTATGAGCACTCAAGGCAGGATGAGTGAGGGAAGGGTAAATGAAAAACCTATCTTGGTATTCCCTTAAGTCACATTTTCATTATATATATATATATATATATATATATATATATATATATATATATATATATATATATATATATATATATATTATTTATTTATTCATTTTATTATCTTAATTATTTATTTCATTCTACTAGGTAAAATAACATCGTCATTATTTCAACTTGTATTTCATAATTTTATCCCTTTAGTGTTACATCAGCATGAGATGAAATCACATTGTCATCTTTTTAACTTGTTATATTTCGGAACTTATCCTTTACTCTTACATCAGCGTACATTTTTCATTAGATCATGTATTCAGTATCAGAATGTCACAACTCGTCATCTTGCGTCACATCCTCTCGGTATTCAAGTGTTGTCAGGGGTTAGTAATCTCAACAGCCTGGCGACGGTATCATGGTGGTTATCTTGGTTACTCTTATCGCGACCTGTTTTCATAGCCGGTCTGCATTTAAAAAATCTTGATCACGTCAGTTCGTCTGCAACTTCCTGATTCCAAACGAGTCACGCCTATTCTTTACAGTCCAGTCACGTGCGTGTAAGGTGTGTGTGTGTGTGTGTGTGTGTGTGTGTGTGTGTGTGTGTGTGTGTGTGTGTGTGTGTGTAGAGCATTCACATCTGTTTTTGCTTGCTTGTCTCTCTGCAGTTTTTTTTTTTTTCCTTTTGGTTTATTTATTCTTTTTTTTCATGGAATTACGTCTCGGTCCAATTTATCTATACCATATCCTGGATTTCCGTATTTGTTTTTTGGTAGTTTGTTTTTCAGCTAATTTATTTTTCTTCTTTTTAGCGATAGTGATGTAACGGTAGCAGTAATTCCTTTTAGTCCAAAGTGATAGGCAATATATTACAAAGAGAGTAACCATAGATATACTGATGAAAAAAGAAAAAAAAAAAGGGATATGAAGTTATGCTTATCATCTTTCTTAGCCATATATAACAAACAAAATATGTATCGTGAATAAAATAACAAAACATACATTGACATAAATCGATAAACTTAGTTCTTATACTGCAGACATTTCGAGTTCTCAGTTTAATACTATTGTGTCTCGTAAGTTCAATTTCGCTGTGTGTTAAACCGGACAGAGTGTTAGAGGCTGCAGTTTTCCATTTTTACTGTATTTGCATTCATTTACTTATTCCTTTATTTGGTTATTCTTTCTTATGAATATTCAGAGATTTGCGTTGAGTCAGTCATATCCTCCCTCACCCCCTGCAACTCTTCCTACTCCTTTGTATTCCAAGTGTTGTTTGTTTCATCATTAATTGTAATGTCTCGTGCTTTGCATCTCTTGAACCTGTTTATGTCCTTTTTAATCTATATTATTATTTTTTTCTTTTTATCTAATCGTTGTGTGTGTGTGTGTGTGTGTGTGTGTGTGTGTGTGTGTGTGTGTTTGTTTGTTTTACTTATCACGATGATGTGGGTGGTTAGCGATAAGAGATGCATTGAATAGAAACAGGACTCTGGTACGAGAATATTGTGTGCAGCAGCAGCAACAGCAGCAGCAGTTATGGAGAGGCAGATAGCGACTGGCGGGGTAGTAGATTAAGAGAGATATGGTGATAGCAGTGTGTATAATGAGAGAGAGAGAGAGAGAGAGAGAGAGAGAGAGAGAGAGAGAGAGAGAGAGAGAGAGAGAGAGAGAGAATTTCCCATAGGTAGGAACTGAAGAAGATCATATTAGCGTGAGGAAGACAGCGAGTGGGAGTCAAATACAGGCTAAATCTTCTGTTACGACGAGGAAAGCCATCACCCAATAAGATGAACCCATGGAGGGCCTGTCGTGCTTCTGCCTTTTAGAAGAAGCATATGTTTCTAAGGGTCTCGAATAGGGAATAATGAAGGCCGTGGTGCTTTCCTGACCACGAACCAGCAGATGATGACGCGCTGAGGGACAAAGCACGCCGAGGAATAAATACATTTCAGAAGAGAGAGAGAGGATACTGGAGCAAATAAGGTGGACAGAATAGGGACAGTATGTATTTGAAATTGGATACGACAAAGCTACGTAAGTCCAGGTGTTAGAGGAAAGCAATGACAAATGGCAGTAGTGTAGTACGGTATGTGTTGAATGTAGTGATAAAACATTGCAACCGTGTAGCTGGGAAGAGCGGCGATAAGGCGGCGAGACTGAAAGTGTTAGTTGTGGGAGAATATTTGATGATTTTTTAATGTCTGTTTTTTTATTCGTTTATTGGATCATGTGTTTATTGATTGGCTATCTGTCTATATGTCTATCCTCGTTTGTCTATCTCTTTATATTATCTTTCTACTTATATATTCAACCATCTACCTACATACCTATCCACCCATCTATCTATCTATCTATCTTCTCTCTGTCTGTCTGTCTATCTTTCATCTAATTATTCATCCATTCATCTTCCCATCCATCCATCCTGAAACACCTCCCAAGAATATAATTATAAAATGCTAATCACTCATTCTCTCCCTGACCTCAGAATTATGCCTCTCAGACCCACGGGACATCTTTACCTCCCTTCCTCCTCCTCCTCCTCCTCCTCCTCCTCCTCCTCCTCCTCCTCCTCCTCCTCGCTTTCCCCTGCCCTCCCCTACCTTCCTTCGCCTTCATCTTCCTCTCCAGCTCTCCCTTCACCGTTCACCCCTTTCCACTCTCTCTCTCTCTCTCTCTCTCTCTCTCTCTCTCTCTCTCTCTCTCTCTCTCTCTCTCTCTCTCTCTCTCTCTCTCTCTCTCTCTCTTCGTCTCTCCAGGCTCCATCATTCACCTCTTTTGTGCCGGGGTGATTCTAATCGTACTCCAGTGAGGCAGATGGGGTCACGCTATAGGTCAGGCCAGGTCGAGCCGAGGTCAGGTCAAGGTGAGGTCACGTGTGGGTGCGGCAACAACAACAATAATAAAAGACAGAATAGAGAAAGCGTTCATCTGACTTTCTCTTTTTTTTTTCAGTATTTTTTTTTGCCTCTTTCTATTATTCTTATTTGATCTCGTCTGTTTGTGTGTGCTTTTATTCTCTCTCTCTCTCTCTCTCTCTCTCTCTCTCTCTCTCTCTCTCTCATTTCAGTAAGTTCGACCTCATAAACATCGACAAACGGTAATGATAATAACAATAATAATGATAATGACGGCTATGTAACCATCCTCTTTAAAGGGGCGGGCGATTCACTGATCCTCGCCTCACAACACAGAGTTATACAGAATCACTTGCGCCTCATATCGGACCAAGAGGCGAAGATGCGATGCTATACAAGTGAATGCGAGGCAGGGAAAACATGTAGGGTGCTCTTACGTTGAAGGGATCTGCGTAAGGTCCGTCTTCAAGAACGGTTTGCTCTCTCACCATGACTATTTTCCAAGGCCAAAAAGATGATTAACAGGGTTTTCAAGAGTGTTTTTCCGGTTGATAATGTTGAAATCATGTCACTCTGCCTATAGAACTATAAAAAAATCACCTTAGAAAATTTGTGTAAATTTAAATAAAGTTTTTTGAAATAGTGGAGGTGAAACACAGAAGCTTATGTACTGTGTTAAAGCAGCTATCGTGTCTCAGTGTCTAGGCGTATGTTACTTTGGTTTGCGTTACTCTCAGTCAGTTTCCATGTTACGTTGTGGTATGTTCTTGAATTGAAGGGATCTATCTGCTTATGTACTGTGTTTATGTAGCTACCTCATCTCCTCTTGGTAGCTAGACACGTGTTGCTTTGGTTTTCATGTTACGGGAAGTGTAAAGCAAAAAAGAAAGGAACAATTATGCAGGTTAGGGAACAGTCGAAAGAAAACGCTGAAACTAACATGAAAGAGATAAAAGAAGCATTAAGAAGTGAGTACAGTAAAAAGAAATGAACAATTATGCAGGTAAATGAACAGATACTACTGAAATTAATACGAAACAAATAACGAAGCCAAAACGAAATAATAACAATAAATGACATAAGACGAAACGAATGAAAAGCATAACAGTGATAAAAAAGAAGTAATGAATAAGAAAAAGAAGGACAGGGAAAGGGTAGAAGAAAAAAATAAGCAACAAAGAACACACACACACACACACACACACACACACACACACACACACACACACACACACACACACACAAGACAAAGGGAGTGGTGTTAATAATGGTAGGAGGGTATGAGTGATGAGCCCCGTGTGTTATCTTGCCTTCTTCGCCTTCTTTTGTTTCTGCCTTCTTTATTACTTCATTTTTTTTCTTTCCCTTTCTTTCATATGTTTTCTTTCAGATCTTTTTTTCTTTGTTTATGCGTTCTTATTTCTTTTTTCGTTTTCGCTCTTCATGTTCTTGTTCTTTTTACTATTTCGTTGTCCATCTCCTCCTCCTCCTCCTCCTCCTCCTCCTCTTCTTCTTCTTCTTCTTCTTCTTCTTCTTCTTCTTCTTCTTCTTCTTCTTCTTCTTCTTCTTCTTCTCCTCCTCCTCCTCAATAAAGGGAAGTTTTCATTAACGTTCAAAATTCGGTAAAGTGAACGGTATTAGTGGTAGTTAAGCGCGCGGGATCACACACACGAACACACACAAACACACACACTAGTTGCAAGAATCTCCAATTTACTAGAATGACGTGTATTATTATTATTATTATTATTATTATTATTATTATTATTATTATTATTATTATTCTTAGTAGTAGTAGTAGTAGTAGTAGTAGTAGTAGTAGTAGTGGCACTTTTTTTTATTTTTTAAATTTTCCTTTTCCTTTTTTTATTTTAATTTTTCCTTGTATGTTGTTAGAACACACACACACACACACACACACACACACACACACACACACACACACACACACACACACACACACACACACACACACACACACACACACACAATAGTTGCAAGAATCCCCAATTTACTAAAATGGCGTGTAGTAGTAGTAATAGTAGTAGTAGTAGTAGTTGTAGTATTAGTAGTTGTAGTAGTAGTAGTAGTAGTAGTAGTAGTAGTAGTAGTAGTAGTAGAAGTAGTAGTAGAAGTAGAAGCAGTTTTTAATTTTTCCTTTACCTTATTTCTTTTTTCTTTTTCCTTGTATGTTGTTAGAATTCTCAAGAATCTCTCTCTCTCTCTCTCTCTCTCTCTCTCTCTCTCTCTCTCTCTCTCTCTCTCTCTCTCTCTCTCTCTCTCTCTCTCTCTCTCTCTCTCTCTCCATTTGCATACTAGTATTTATTTCTCTTTCTCTTTATTTATTTACAAGTCAAAAGTTTCAAAAGAAATAAACATCGCGGTTCCTCTTCCCTTCCCTTCCTCTTCCTCTTCCTCTTCCTTTCCTTTCTCCTTTTCTGATTTTCCTCCTTGGTCTTCTTACTGTTGCTTTTTCTCCTATGTCGCATTTTCCTCCTTTCCTGTACCCTGCGATCCCTCCTTCCTTCTTTCCCATTTATTTCCCTTCTTCCCAAATCCACTCTCCTCTCTCCCTCCCTCCCAGTCTTCTCTCGCCAAATCCACCCCTCCTTCACCTCCTCCTCTTCCTCCTCCTCCCTTTATTTCCTTCTTTTCAAATCCACTGCCTCTCATCCCCTCCCTTCTCTCCCCTGTCCTTAACCCTTCCTGCCCCAAAATACCCTCTCTCTCTCTCTCTCTCTCTCTCTCCTCTCTCTCTCTCTCTCTCTCTCTCTCTCTCTCTCTCTCTCTCTCTCTCTCTCTCTCTCTCTCTCTCTCTCTCTCTCTCTCTCTCTCTCTCTCTCTCTCTCCCCCCGAGTGTCAGGCGTCTCAAAAATAACCCTTAAGCTTCCTGTCACACAATCTGTATTCCCTTGTGGCTCCCAGGCAAGATAAGTAGCTTAGAGAGAGAGAGAGAGAGAGAGAGAGAGAGAGAGAGAGAGAGAGAGAGAGAGAGAGAGAGAGAGAGAGAATAGTAAGCCCATTATGCCATCCAGCGGTCTTACCCATAACGGGATTTAAATAGCAGGCGACACACACACACACACACACACACACACACACACACACACACACACACACCTGCCCTTCCATTCATCTCACCTGTACTGAGGGGCATCTAGGACCCTTAATTACACGCTTGCATACCTGGACACGCCAAATCACCTTGTCCCTCCTCTTCCTCCTCCTACTCCTCCTCTTCGCCCTCCTCCTCCTCTTCCGTAGTAGTAGTAGTAGTAGTAGTAGTAGTAGTAGTTGTTGTTGTTGTTGTTGTTGTTGTTGTAGTATAGGAGTCATATGTCGTGGAAGAAGGAAAGAGGGAAGATTGATGTACGGGAGGTAAATAAGGAGAAATGAAATGGAAGTAGCGCACAAGGGTTTTCTAATATTGAGGATGGAATGAAGGGAGGAAAGATGGAGGCATGGAGAGAGAGAGAGAGAGAGAGAGAGAGAGAGAGAGAGAGAGAGAGAGAGAGAGAGAGAGAGAGAGAGAGAGAGAGAGAGAGAGAGAGAGAGAGAGAGAGAGAGAGAGAGAGAGAGAGAGAACACGTTTCATCACCCTTTGCCACTCCCTCCTCTTCCTCCTCCTGCTGCTGCTCCACCTCCCTCACCTTCCTCCCTCACACCATCACCACCACCACCACCACCACCACCACCACCACCACCACCACCACCACCACCACCACCACCGCAGGTAAACAAGCAGCAATCAATAGAATACGCTAACCTGTGACGTGGACTTCAGCTTTAAGGATGCAAGACAGAAGCAAACCGCCGCATAAGGAGAAACGGCAACAGCGGGAGAAAGACGCGAAGTGAGAGAGAAAATGAGATAGCGAGTAATCCACGAAGAAGGAAGAAAAAAAAACAAAAAGAGAGAGAAAGGTTAATAAATAATAATATAGGTCTGAAAAGATACGAATTAAGGAAGAATGTAGTAAAGAAAATCAGTAGAGAAATAAAGGGAGGTGAATAGGTAATAGTGAAGAAAATATGAAAAGAACGGTTTGGAGGTAGAGAATATAGGAGAAATGCCGCTTTGAAAAAATAGCGAATAAGGGAATGAAAATAAGGTACAGTAAAGAAAATATATGAATAAAAGGGTTTATATAGTAAAGAAAATATGGCTTTCATATGATATAAAGAGAGATAACTTTACGAATGAAAGAATAAGGGTAAAGTACAATAACGAAGGTGGCAGAGGGATACGGAAAAGAAGGAAAACGCGAGAGAAAGTTAAATTTACGAGGAATGGAATAAGGGTAGATTATGATAACTGAGGTGAGAGAAGGACATGTGGAAAGGAATAAGGTGAAAGGGAATACCTGTGAAAGAAAATAGAGATAGAAGAATGAGTTGAGTGGGAGAGAGAAGAAGAGGAATGTTTATGTATGGAACAAGAAAATATAGAAAAGGAAAATGTGATAGATATTGGGGAATACAAAGAAAGCAGTTTTACGAATAGAGGAATAATAAAGAATGGCAATAAAAGTCTTATTTACAGTGAATGACACGAATAAAGCTACGTCGAAAGGAAAAAAGGAATATTTATGTATGGAACAAGAAAATATAGAGAAGGGAAATGTGATAGTTTTGGGGGAATACAATGAAATAAGTTTTACGAATAGGGGAATAAGAAATAATGTAAAATAAATAAAATAAAATGTATACAGTGAATGACACGAGTAAAAGCCATGTCGAAAGAAGGAGAAGAATGTTTATGTATGGAACAAGAAAATAAAGAGAAGGGAAATGTGATGGTTCTTTTTTCGGAACACGAGGAAAACAGACTGACGGAAAATAACGCTAAAGTGTAATCAGGCAGGAGTGATTTTAAAAAGAAAAGAAACATAGAAACAAATAGAAATAAAGGAAAATACTGAGGAAATATATAATACTGTTTTTTCGGAATAGATGGAAAATTGTTTTACGAAATGAGAAATAAAGGGAAAAATGTAAAGAAGGTGAGATAAGGCATGGATGAAATAAATCTTGAAAAAAAAGGAATTAGTACAGAAGAAGAAGAAAAAAAAAAAAAATGCAGCAAATACAAAGAGAAAATGTAAAACTTTTTGGAAATATATGGAAAAAAGCTTTACGGAATAAGATAAATAAAAATGGTAATAGGAAAATTGCGATAAGGCCAGAATAAAGATGGACATTCAGATACGGAATATATAAACAAGTAGATAGATCGGTAGATAGGTCGACTTATGGATAGACAAATAGATAGTTCAATAAATATGGTAAATAAGTAATGAGTTGCCACAAATTACCTGGATGAAGAATTGAAGAAAACAAACACGAATGAAGAAAATGATGAAGTGAATAAATAAAACGAATGCTGAGGTTTGCAGAGAGAGAGAGAGAGAGAGAGAGAGAGAGAGAGAGAGAGAGAGAGAGAGAGAGAGAGAGGTAAGGGTCGAACAAAAATATATTTAAAAAAGCAGTGAGTGAGAGGAATATTATATTCTCGAGTGTCTCTTTGGAGGAGGAAGAGAAGACGAGGAGGAGAATTTTCTTTGTTTCTTTAACTTTATCCTTAATTTTTCTCCCTTGCCTTTTTCTCTTTATTTCCTAACTTATTTATTCATTCTATTTTTTTGTGGGGGGGGGATCAAATTTATCTTCATTTTTATTATATTCATTTTATATTTATTTTGTCTTACAGTGTTGGTTTCTATCTTTATTTTATCTTCCTTGAGTTTTATCTTCAAATTATCATCCTTGTCTTTTTGTTTTCCTAATTAGTTTATTCATCATATATTATCATATCTTGACTTCATCTTTTTCTTTTCAATTCCATTTTTCTATTCTTAATTTTTCATCTATCTTTTCATTCATGTATACATCTTTTATACTTCTTTCTTTGTACATTTGTCTCATTTATCAATTCACTTTAAATTCTTCTTTAAATCTTGGTTATTATGTTGTGTATACTTTTATAATTCTGGCAGACTAACACATAAACTTACCAACCCATATAATTGTGTGTTCACTTACTGGTACGGCAAACACCCCATCAAGCCATCCCATTGCCAGCCATGACTGGCTCCATAACGGACGGACTGATTGATTAATTAAATGAGTTATATTTTAATTTGCTAATATACTTTTCTATTTATGTTATTTGATTTCTCAGACAAACTCAGCATCGTCCTATCCTTAATGTTGCGTATTTAACCCCTCCAGTACCATGCCACGTTTCGATATTAATTCTGTTTACTATTTGCCGATTTGATACAGCTTCAGAAATTTATGTAGGGATTGAAATAGTGAAAACTGATCATTAATCTTCTGACCTCCATAGATATTTCCTAATGTCAATGTCAATAAAATCGTCTAATCACGCACAAAAAACAAGGTAAAAATGTGTCTCAGCATTCAAGGGGTTAAGGTTAAGAATAATTTGTTTAGCAACAGATTGTTTAAGTGACTGACTGGAAGATTTACTTATATGTCATAATTTTCTTCTCATTAATTCGTCAAGCATAACGTCACCTCATCCCATCTACCATGGACTTGAAAAGAAAGAAAATGAATAAGTGAAAAAGGAAAGGAAAACTGACCCACTAATTCACTGACTTATTTGCTTACTTATTCATTTCTCTTCTAATTTATTCCTCAGACAAACAAAACACCGAGTCTCACCCTGCCCCGCCTTGGCCGCGTCCCGCCCTTCAGCAATCCACCCCGCCCCAACCCGCTTCCCTTCAGGTAAGCAAACTGAAGGTGAGGTGGGGCAGTAAAGGCAAGTTTTTGGAGAGAGAGAGAGAGAGAGAGAGAGAGAGAGAGAGAGAGAGAGAGAGAGAGGGGGGTAGCTTCGTATATACGCCATCTGTAGTGCACTGCATAGCCGCGAGGGTTCACTTCTTTGTGCGCCTGCGCCGTGGAGTGTGTGTGTGTGTGTGTGTGTGTGTGTGTGTGTGTGTGTGTGTGTGTGTGTGTGTGTGTGTGTGTGTGTGTGTTGAGGAGTTTGCCTGGTGCGTTGGTCTTGGTTTTGGGCTTAGCTATGATTCAAGCATTACAACTTTCACTTTCTCTCTCTCTCTCTCTCTCTCTCTCTCTCTCTCTCTCTCTCTCTCTCTCTCTCTCTCTCAAGAAAAAAAAAAAGGAAAAAAGACAGCAAATAAAAAAAGGTCCTTATAGAAGTTTGGGAGATTCTTGTTGATATTTGATATCGAAAAAAAAAAAAGGGAGGAAAATGAGAACACAATTCCAAATGAAGCTACCTCATACCAGCCTTGCCTCCCTTGACACCACCTCCTGCACCTTTACCCACAGCCTCCACCTCCACCTCCTCCACATTGTACGTACATCGGGGAGTTCCAGCAGCCTCAAGAGGCGTGGCCTCATCCTGCTGTCTGGCCAGGGAATGGGGTTGGGGGAGGGTTGGGATCTCTGTATCTCCTCCGCTTGGTCTGGAAGGAAGGAAGCCTTGGCTCAGTCCGTGGACTCGGGCCTCACCAGCCCGGAGGCGAGGACGACTCACTTGGGGCGGGTCCGCGTGGGCAGGAAACGAGGGGATAAAACGCCGGGAGATGCACAAGACAAAGGCGCCTAAGGCAACTTGGGCCGTATCTGTCTGTTGGTCGAGGGTACTCTTGTAGCAGCTGCGGCGCGGCCCTACAGAGATGGAGTCTACTGTACATAGGAGGAATGGGGGACAAGGGGAGAAACCTAGCAGAGGAACGGAAGCCACAGCAATACACCTGCCCAGGTGCTGCAGGCATCACAGCCAAAGCGGTGTTGTCAAAGCCTGTAGACAAACATTATGAAACTTTCTTTATGGAAGGCTGCGCTGCTCCGACATAAGGCTGGTGCCACACCGCCACGGCGCCGGGACGTCCGCCTTGCCAGGCACCACCAAGACAAAGAAACTGGAGCACTAAAAGGCAGAACAAAGAAGCCATGGAGGGCGCAGCATCCACACTGCCTTTGCATTCCTATCTTAGGTGTCTGGCCACCACCACCTGCGGCAGGTGTGAGTACTGCAGACCATCTTGCACGACCCAGCAGCCTCCGCCGACCCGTCTGCACCGCCACCACCACCATCACCAAGAGCAACAGCAGCTCCTCTTGGACTCTCAGCCCTAGAGCCATGCAGCCATGCAGACATGCGGGCTGGACTGTGCCGGTGTGGTGGTTGGGACCGGTGGCCTTTCTTGGGGCTTGAAGAAGGGTCAGGAGGAGCGTGGGGCGAGGGGCGAGGGGCTGAGGGAGGGTGGGCTAAAGTCATCATCATCCCGAGAAAGGTGAAGGTCCGCAGGTAGCTGGCTGGCTGGCTGTGGCGGTGGCTGGGTGCACGGTCAACCTGACTCACCTGTTGTTGGTATTTAGTCTGCGCCTCTCTCTCTCTCTCTCTCTCTCTCTCTCCTCTTCTTAATAGAAAAAAAAAAAAAAAATGAAAAGGACTTGTTATCCATTATGAGAATATTAGTGACAATCAACAGTTCTGTCTAATCTGGTGATGGACAGTAAAGACTAAGGCTCCTCACCGTCCACCGCTTTCCTACCTCTTATTCCTCCCCTCGTTCCACTGCAGTGCCATCTGTACGCGTCTGGTGCCTGGTCGTCTCCATCACGTCGTGAGTGGATCTTGCGCGGCGGGTGAATTGTAAGGATTATAAGTTCCATATTCAGAAACGCTTTGGTCTCTCACTGCAACTATTTTCCAAGGCTACAAAAAAATATTAGCCGGGTTTTTAAGAGTGTTTTTTTCAGTTAATAATGTAGAAATCTTGTCACTCTGCCCTTAGACCCGTAAAAACACATTAAAAAATCTAGTGTGAAATTAGATAAAGCCTTTTGAAATAGTGGAAGTGAAGCGCAGAAGTGTTTGAGAATACAAACTTAAGAGCGGCGATTGTAGCGGTGGCGGTGGCGTTGGCGGTGGCGGTGGCAGTGGCGGTGGTGATGGTTGAAGTAAAGGAGGCGTTCGTGAGCACATCATCAAAAAGGAAGAAAAAATAAATAAATAGATAAAATAAAATGAATGAATGAATAAATAAATAAATAAATAAAAAAATAGATAAATGAATGAATAAATAATAATAATAATAATAAAAAAAAACCCTAAGGCATAAAGAGGCAAATGAACAGCATGCACGTCTTCCCCCTCTTTCCCGACAAGCAAGCCATGTCTGCGAGCTGAATTTGGGGTGGGTTAGGCTTAGTGCAGGCGGCGGGGAGGGCGGGGTATGTGTTGGCACGGGGGGCAGCAGATGGTGTGTTGATTGTGGCAGGCTGTAGTGTGGACCTTTTTAAGACCTATCTTATCTCCCCTTCACCCTACCTAATGCCTCTCCCTCGTCCATGTGCTCGCCGCGCCCAATATGTATTTAGGTCTGTTTGGCCTCTTTATATATTTGGCAGTTGGCTTTTCTTTTCTAAATAGCACGTGATAACAAGCAGGGAAGAAAATAAACATGATAGATACTTTAACTCACGTTCTTGCTGAGTGTTGGCCCGTTTTATTTCATAAGTATTTGAATTTTGTTTGGCTTCCGTCCATGTGTAGCAGCTCCTTTTCCAAATTACCATGTGATAACAAGGGGGTAAATAGAGAAATGAATATGCATAGACTATTCAATTCGTATTCTTGTTGACCTCTTTCGCTGCAAAAGTTTAAATTCCGTCTGGGTTCTATGCCTCTGTAGCAAAGCAGCTCTTCCTCTTCAAACTATCTCGGGATATGAAAAAAAGGGTGAACGTAACTTTTCTTATCATTTTTTTTTATTTGTATTCCTGCTCTCCGGTGCCTCGTTTCGCTGAACAAGTATTTGAAGGTCTGTGCACGTGTAGCAGCTTTGTCTTTTCAAAGCAGCTTGAGATAAGAAGCAGAAAATAAGTGTACGGCATGTTTTCTGTGACTATAGTCGTATCTCTAGTTCTAGTTTTTGCTGTACGAGTGCAGGATATGAGAGTCTCTTTACCTTCTATGCTGGTCCAATAACTCCCTCCTTTCAATCCGACACGAGAACAAGTAAAAAAATATAAGTGAAGATATTTTTCCTACAACTGTATGATACAAGACTTCGATTTCCGGTACTTTGATCTTATTTTTTCTTTCCTCTTTTTGTTTTGCTAGTGCACGTAACGTTGGAGCACAAAGGAGAGAATACCTGGAAGAGAATGAGTGAGTGATGCACCTTCAGTATAGTGCCGCGCGAGCCATGAATCATTCCCGGGTGGTGACTCCTCGGAAAACCTGCTTACTTACGCACTCTGCATGCACACCGGCAGACTGCAGCGATAAAATGAGGAATAGGAGGGGTATCAAACTCATGTTGTTGTTGTTGTTGTTGTTAGTGGTGGTGGTGGTGCTGCTGTTGCTAGTTCCTGGAAGTCTACACCACGCAAGAACGACTGTAAAAGCATGAAAAACAAAACACTGGTGGATGGATGGGCTGTGTGTGTGTGTGTGTGTGTGTGTGTGTGTGTGTGTGTGTGTGTGTGTGTGTGTGTGTGTGTGTGTGTGCATATAAATACTGTGAGATTGGAAGACCATGGTTTGATTTGTTCCTTTTCCTTATTAACACACACACACACCGCATAGTGTAGTGGTTAGCACGCTCGACTCACAATCGAGAGGCCCGGGTTCGAGTCCTGGAAATCGGCGAGGCAAATGGGCAAGCCTCTTAATGTGTGGCCCCTGTTCACCTAGCAATAAATAGGTACGGGATGTAACTCGAGGGAATGTTGCCTCGCTATCCCGGTGTGTGGAGTGTGTTGTGGACTCAGTCCTACCCGAAGATCGGTCTATGAGCTCTGAGCTCGCTCCGTAATGGGGAAGACTGGCTGGGTGACCAGGAGGTGACCGAGGTGAATTACACACACACACACACACACACACAAGAATGTTTCATAAATACACGAATAAGAACAGTCGCCCCGTTGGTTTATATAATAGGCATCACTCTCCTCCTCTTCCTCCTCCTAATGTATTACTGTAACCTGTTTCTGAGGCTGTCCATACTAGGCGGCGGCGGCGATGGTGGTTGTGGTGGTGGTGGTGATACATACATAGGGCAGTGTTATCTCCTATGTCTAGCCCCCCCCCCCCCACACACACACATACAAACACACACACACCTTTAATTAAAGTCACTCGGCTCAATAAACTTACTTTCATTCATTTCACTTGCATTCCAACGTTTTCATTTTACCAGTTTTACATTCATCTTCTTCCTCTTCCTCCTCCTCCTCCTCCTCCTCCTCCTCCTCCTCCTCCTTCTTCTTCTTCTTCTTCTTCTTCTTCTCCTTCACCCTATTGCCGTTATTCATTCCCTCCCCCACCGATTGACTCCTCTCGTTTCTCTCACCCACTCTCTCACACACTCACCTCATTCTCCACACCGCTGCACTTAACATTGTATTTCTTGTTTTATTCATTCTATTTTATTTTGTTTTAATTTCTAACACGAGAGAGAGAGAGAGAGAGAGAGAGAGAGAGAGAGAGTTAAGAACCGACCACTAACTCAATAGGAAGAGAGAGAAAGAAAAAGAAAGAAAATAAATAGAAAACGTGATGATATTCCCGTTTGTCTTCTTCCTCTTCCCTCCCTCCCTCCTCCTCCTCCTCTTCCTCCTACTCCTCCTCCTCCTCCTCCTCCTCCTCTCCTCCTCCTCTTCTTCCTCCTCCTCTTCCACTCCTCCTCTCCCTCTTTCCCTTCTTCCTCCTTCCTTCCTCAGTTCACTTTATCGATTTTCATTCGTCCCAAAATCGTGACCCACATCTTTCCTTTTTTCTTTTATCATTTTCTTTTCTCATAAATTCTCTTCTTTATCTACTATCTCTTATCTTCCTTACGTGTGACTATATTTTAGATCGCCTTTCCTATCCTTCCCTTTTCTTCTCCCTCCCTTCCTTTTTCATCTAGACTTTCCGTTTATTTTGTCTTACATTTTCTTTTTCATTTTTTTTCTCTTCCTGTTCCTTTAATTTCTTTCTTTTGTCTTATTTCTCAATTTTTATTTTTCTATTTTTCGTGTTTGTGTTTACTTT
>NC_059292.1:29394042-29424042 GCF_017591435.1 Portunus trituberculatus | reverse complement strand
CATTGAGAGCATTGGGCACTAATATTTTTGGGCGTGTCAGATAAGACGGATATGTAATGGTCTATTCTGTATATGTGCAATTGTTGAGATAGATAATTTAAAGCATGCACCCACACACGCACGCACACACTGAGCCCTCCCCGCTGCTCTACTTACTCGGCCGCCACTCAGCCTCAGCGTAAAGTCTCCGCAGCGGCGACGTCACGTCTGGTGGACTATATCGCCTAGGCAGCGGCAACCCCATGACAGTGCCCCGTAACGCCTCTCTCTTCGGGAGGGCAAGGCGTGTAGCGTAGCAGAGGGCTGGGGCGCCGCTGGGGGAGGCCTTTACTGGAGACAGGCGTCACCGGAGCAAATTCCTCACAGTGGTCTGCGCCGCGTATTTCGCACAGGCGATATTTCCTTGTCGAGGGACGGTCACCTGCGTCACATTTAATTCATGACATCAAGTATGTACAGAACGAACAAACAGTGCCATGGAGGGCTAATGGCTGGAACATTTTGGGGACCACGACCAAAACTTCCTGTCGCCGCTTCATGAACACGGGCAGAGGAAGGCCCTTGTGGCGGGACTGGCGACGGTATCCGGCAACGGCCAATCGCTCCCCGCAGCTCCCTCCACCACTCGACAAACAACAAACAACAAAAAACCAAAAACCTTTCTGACGATATGAGGGACGGTCTGACCAGGGACTCCTGTGTGTTGCTTTATTTACAGGTTGTTTGTGCAGGAGTTTACACCAGGGATGTGGGCATTCCGAGGGCCGGCGTGCACGCGGGCTGGCTGAGTGACACATGTTTGTTTGCTCTGAGTGGCCGTGGCAACGATGTCCACCGTGGACGCAACCCAGCACACCGGCAGAGCGCCCCTGTCAGCTGATGACTGACAGAGACTGACTGACGACCTAAACAAGAAAGACAGACTGACGGCGGGACAGACCAGCTCACTCCAGCCCGCGATGCAAAACAACAAACCTTGGACGTCCTTTGCAGTTTCCAAACCTAGTGGTTGTGTTGGTTAGTCTTTAATGCTAATGCTCGACATAACAGGGCTGCATGGGGCTATGAAGTGTTAGGTGAGCCCCGGCCCCTCTGGCTGCCGCAGCTGCCTCGGCTCCGGTTTGCCTGTGCCTCCCTGTCCCCGGCCGGGCGTCATCGGAGGACTAGCGGTGCGCGGCGGCGGCCCGCAGCCAGCTGGCCCTAGCTCCTCCTCTTGCTTGCCATTGGCTCAGGAAACACACAAAATGGCGGATCGTGGCCACTGCACATGCGCAGTAGGGGCTGAAAACATTCGCGGCATATTTCTTTTTTCGCATTATCTCCCAAATTGTTTAAATAATTTTTTCTGCCGTGATGTATTGAGTGAAGCCGTACTTTTTGGGCCGCGAATGGAGCCCTGCATCCGTATCGCAATCCACGATAATATTTCTTATGATTAGAAACTTCGGAATGGAGTCTGGATGAGCCATTTTTGAGATGCACTGATGGAGTAATTTAGCAACCTGGTAAAATAAATGTAATAAGTTAATTCAATTTCTCATCCCCAACTTAAGTTTAATGTCGAGGTGGAAGGGAGGGATAGATGAAGGGAAGGAGAGAGAGAGAGAGAGAGGAAGCAACGTAGATGAGAGAGAGAGAGAGAGAGAGAGAGAGAGAGAGAGAGAGTTTCATTTAACTTGCATTTCTTTCAGGATAATGTTATTTGAATACATTCTCTTTAGAGTCATGTGATTACCAGGCAAGGCGATGATGGTGATGGTGAAGAAGGGACATATAGCTATTGTGGTGGTGGTGGTGGTAGTTCATGGTGACACTGATGGTATACTTGTAGTCGTGATAAAAGTGGCCTCACTCAGTGCTGTGGTGGGGAGTGGCTGAGTACACCTGAGTGGCCATGAGTAGCTGAGTGCCTCGACGTAATGGAGACAGAGTGCCAGGTCTACACACACTGCACACCGCAACACTGCACACTCGTCTCCCTGTGAACGTGTGATGTGATGCCGATGCTGCTGGACTGTCTTTTTGTTTGAGTATACATGCTCTCTCTCTCTCTCTCTCTCTCTCTTGGGGTGAGGTTGATATTCACAAATTTGGGTATTTCATTCTGTTTATTATTCTATTTCATGGAGTTTCAGTAATTTAACATTTTTTTATGTGTTGCTGCTGAAATACTTGTTGTTGTTGTTGTTGTTGTTGTTTTTCTTCTTCTTCTTCTTACTACTATCATTAGCATCATCATCATCATCATCATCATCATGTGTTGCAACTAACGTTCGCCACATCATATCACACTCGTCATCTCATTCATCCCTCACCACAGCGACACTGCCACACTTCATACCACATCATACCTCACTACTGCCGTCACACCACACTACGCCACTTGACATCACTCACTGCCCACCACCAATCTTTACACGTAACCATATCACACTATCGTTACTCCAATACCTTACACCACACCACACCATACCATGCCACACCATACAACACCACACTACACCACAACACACCATACCATACCATGTCACACCATACAACACCACACTACACCACAACACATCATACCATACCATGTCACACCATACTATACCACACCACACCAGCCACACCACACCACACCACACCATGCCACACCATATCACACCACACTACACACCACTACACCACACCACATCACACCACAGCATACCATGCCACACCATACCACACCACACTACATCACACCCCACAACACCACATCACACCACAACTTGCCATGCCACACTATACCACACCACACAACACACCACTACACCATACCATGCCACACCATACCACACCACACCACACCACACCACACCACACTACATCACAACACACCACACCATACCATGCCACACCACACCACACCACACCATACTATGGCACATCATACCACACCATACTACACCACCACACCACACAATACTACACCACACTACACCACACCACACCATACCATGCCACACTATACCACACCACACCATACCACACCACACCACACTACATCACACCACACCACACCATACCATGCCACACCACACCGCACCATACCATGCCACACTACACCACACCACACCATACCACACCACACTACACCACACCACACCACATGACACCACACCACACTACACCACACCACAGCATACCACACTTGATCACACCATACCACACCACACCACATATACTACACCACCCCATACCATGTCACACCACACTAGCACCGCATCCAACCAATCTTCCTATCCCTGTTACTGAATAAAGAAGGTAAATAGATTAAATGAACAAATGAAAATAAATGCGTGAAATAGTGAAGAAAAAATGTAATGAAGGAAGTAAAGTGAAAATAAATGAATAAATAAAACGAAATAAAGAAAATGAAAATAATGAAGAGATTACGCAACACTACCAATCGATCCGTCTCAGTGACACACACACACACACACACACACACACACACACACACACACACACACACACACACACACACACACACACACACACACACACACACACACACACACATTTCCTAGTTTTATTTTTATTACTATTGTTATTTTATTTTCTCCCTCTATTGTCAAAGCTACACCACCACCACCACCACTGCCAACAACAACAACAACAACAACAACAACATAACGGTACTTGAGAGTCTGGGTTAATACTTTTCATTATATATTTTCCCCCTGGTTTAAAACTCCATCCCAACTTTGACTAATTCTTTAGGTGTCGTCTCGGTCATTAATATTCCATTATGATCCACTGCCATTATCTACTTTCTCTTATTCAATCCAGCATCCCATTATCATTACTGTATTCTCCTCTCTCTCTCTCTCTCTCTCTCTCTCTCTCTCTCTCTCTCTCTCTCTCTCTCTCTCTCTCATAACGCTATCATTACTATTCCCTCCCTTCCCCCCTTTGTTTTTAATTCATTGACTGTCATTATTTATCATCAGGTACACGTATATACTTCTCATTATCATTCTCATTCTCCTTTCTTTCTTATCTTTGAAACACGTACCCCCACCCACCAACCCACCCACCTGACCCACCCTCATCTCGCTGTACACGTGACTATACGATGTGTGTGTGTGTGTGTGTGTGTGTGTGTGTGTGTGTGTGTGTGTGTGTGTGTGATTAGGAAATCCTGTCGGTCTCCTCAGCAGCCCGATCGATAAGAGGCGGCTGGTGGCAGTGGTGGTGGTGGTGGTGGTGAGTCCCGGGAAAATTTCAAGGTCACTCTCCACCTCAGGCCGGAGTCTCAGGTCACCACCACCACCACTACCACCATAATCATCACCATAACCATCACTACTCTCCTGTGCTTCTCTTGGGTACAGACGCGGCACGGCACGGAACGAGAGAGAGAGAGAGAGAGAGAGAGAGAGAGAGAGAGAGAGAGAGAGAGAGAGAGAGATGCGTACTGTACTTCTTACAATACTTGAAATAGTGTTAGTATTAGTATTACGAGTATAGTTGTAATTTTATCCTTACATTTCCCTATAAAAGGAGGAGAGAGGACATAGCCAAGAAAAGATGCACAGTTTTCATATTTAACTAAAATATAAGAAAGATAATTAAGGAAAATGAGAATAAATAAAATAAAATCGAATTAAAAGATCCAGCTGTTGGAAAGCCAGGCACGCAAAGAAAAGAAAGAAAGAAAGACCACACATAACCAGACGTAACCACTTCACGTTCACTCGGGCACAGGTGAAAGTTGTGTTGTGTTGTACATCGTAAGAAACAATAGCTGTCTCAATCATTTTACACCGACTTGTAGTTTATTTGTTTATTTATTTATTCATTTATTCTTCTTTTACCTAAATGAATGATTATTTTCGTGGTACACACACACACACACACACACACACCCCATATATTGCGTGGCCGGAATTCTTATTAGTCCCCCTAGCTAACTACCGCATAATTTTATCTCGTAAATACTCGGAACTAATGCCGTAGAGTCTTTGTTTTACCATCATCCGCCGTAATTAGACCACATTCTTATGATCGGTATTAATTACTTCCAGCTGCCGTCATCCAAGAGGGAAAAGAGAGTAGGCAAGACCTGAGATTGTAAGGCTGCGGCAGGAACAGGAATGTTGTCGGGGAGCAGGAATAGTAGCGGAAGGAACATTTATTACATAGAGGCGAGCAGAGAGAATTTTGTGACTCTTGAGGGACGCTGCTTTGGCCATGGTGGAGTAGTGAAACGTATAATGAAAACAGGGCAGTTTTTTCTTTTCTCCGTCAGCGTGAGGATTGATAACAGTGAGTTGTATGTCGTGCGTGAATCATTCTGAGTCTCTGCGAACCTTCAACTTTGAGTCAAGATCAGATTATGCTTTACTTCCACAAAGTGATTCATCACATTAAACCGTAGTGAGTGTAGACAACACGAGCAACGATGCCGGACTTTCCAGGATGAGGAAGTCAGAGTGCTTGGCGATAGCGTCATGGTGAGCGAATTCGTCTTTATTGGGGTTCATTATGCAGAGGCGCCATAAAGAGCACGTTGGCAATCATCTTGGATGGAGAGGCTGCATGCACACCTACTATAGCACGGGCCTTTCGTCACTAAATCGAGGCAGTCGCTGTTTAGGGAATATTTGTCAACTTTTTGAAGTCTGTTATCACTCTACACTTTGATCATTCGCTCTCCATTCTATGTTGGTAGTAACTGTTTAAAAAAAAAGAAAGAAGAAAAGAATAACTTCGCTAAATCGTTTTCCGGTGCTGTCCTTGTTTTGGCTTAACAGGAGTTTGTATATGAAACAGGAAAAGTTATGAATTAAATATCTGTGCTCACCTCAAGGGACATTTTACTTTATCATTTATTTCTTTAGTGATCTACAAATCTGAGACCTCTAAAATTTAATTACTAGGAAGTTTTTTTTTTTTAATTTGTACAAAAAATAAACAAAGAGGTGTCAGTCATCCAGTAATAATTTAATGACACTGACAAACCAACTCTTCCACCTAGAGTGGGACACATTGGGGCTCGTGGTTTTATGATAGTTAGTGTTTGTTGACTTGTAAAAGAAAACGAGTGTTACGGTATGAGAGAGAGAGAGAACAAAAATTATCGTAGACTAAAAGTAATTCCATTAATTTTCCCCTTTTTTTTTTTTTTTTTTTAATTAACAAAGATCACAATTTAAAAAGGCTTGCTGATATGCCGCGCCCTTACAGAATCGAAAGTGTCAGCCATAACAAATCATTCCTCTTGAAAGAGTTCAGGTCATAAGAAGCTGGAAATACAGAAGCAGGAAAAGATTTCTAGAATTTACCAGAGAAAGGAATGAACGGTTTAAAATACTGGTTAACTCTTGCATTAGAAAGGTGGACAGAATAAAGGTGAGAGAATGAAGAAAGTTTGGTGCAGCGAGGCCACGGGCGGGAGGGAGGGAGGCATACAGCAAGATTAGAACAGTTCTTTATTCATTGCTCTAGTTTCTGGACCCATTCTACCTTCTTCTTCTTTGGACCTATGCCGCTTGGAATAATTTCCTAGGTCTCTCTCCTTCTTTCATTGTCTGTAAAGTTGGTTACTTATTGATCAGCTCTCAACTAGAAATATATTTTCATGTTTCTCACTATTCTATAATCATTGACTTTTTCCTGTCAGTCCTAGTACTGTTCTGATCACTCTGTCTATCTAGGGATAGAAAAGAGCAAGAGATGCAACATTGCGGCGATGCAAAAGAGACTGTAGACAATCAATTAGAGAAGAGTTGATAAAACGAAAAAGTTTTTGATCCCATGCTCCCATACATGGGATCAGCATACTCTTTATACATGCTGCACGGATAAGGCCCTGTATAGAGTGAGGCGGTGAGAAAAACTCGTGGAGACGACCCAGAACATCCAACTTCATAACAGTTGTTTAAGTTAGAGATGAGGTGAAGCTTCAAGTTTAAATTAGATTGTGGACACTGGGTACAAATTTTAGAAATTGGCGCCAATGTAATGTTTGAAGGTAATGTAATGTTTAAAGGTAGGTTATGAAAAGAATTATAGGTTAAAAGTTTACATTATTTCACAGTGATTTTAAGTACTTCTGAAAAAAAATGTTTTGATGATTTTGATCATCGTTTTTTATTAATTTTTCAGTAGAAGCTTGGAAAATAAGTATCACAATAGAAAATCAATTGTTGATTATTGTTCTGACATCATCCTCTGAAAATCCATAGGTAATCTTTTCAAAAGTATTCTAGTTACATAACTACAAACATGTTCTTTTTAAATCACTGTTTATTTGATTGCCTCGAAAAAGGGAAATTCATTCCTCGACTCGTCATGTTCGTCCACTTGGCTCGACGCGGCGGCACGGAGAGGACAGGCGACGAGTGGCTCAGCGTCAACATGAATTTGTTTGACCTTCTAGAGTGTCTCGGGGCGGTGTTTCCCGTGCCACCAGAACACCGAGACTCTGCTGTACCCTGCAGTGAATGCCTGTTGCTTGAGGTGAGTGAGTGGGAGAAGGGCGAGGATTGAAAGTGGATTAGTAAGGCCGGGTGGTGGCGGTGGTAGTGGTGGAGTGTCTGCATACCGCATGGTCGGCAGGGGTGTTTCGTTTGGACATATAGCTAGTGGTGATAGTTGTGCCTAACAGGTGTTTGACTGCTATAGAGGACAAAATAGCGTTGAAAAGTTTGGTCGTGTCCCTGGAGGCTGCCTGGGGCGTGCCACGTGGTGTGCCCGGCCAGGAAGCAGATGGGGAGGTTGGTAGGGGGGGGGTGGCAGATACATGGTTAAAGCAATATTTGACTAGTAATGGAATGGTTTGGCTTAAAGTGCAGCACACGTGTCCCTGCATATACTCACGTGGTGTTTATTTAGTCCCTTGAAAGGCCCACTTAGTTGCCAGTCCGAGAGTTAGCCAGAAAAAAAAAAAAAGTCTATCTCCCTCTTGAATGGTCAAGTCATAGGAAGTTTGAAATGCATAAGCAGGTAGAGAGTTTCAGAGTTTACGAGAGAAACATATAAATAATAGAGTACTGGTTAAGTCTTGGACATAGTAGGGGGTGGGAGGAAGAAGAAAACCTTCAGCAGGAAGGCTGCTGGAGGGGAGGCATGGAGTTAGCAAGATGAGGAGGGCAGTTAGCATGAAAATAGCTGTAGAAGATAAAAGATGCTACATTCCAGCATTGAGGAAGAAGCTGAAGAGTCAGTCAGAGGAGACTAAGTTGATAGACAAAAATACTTGTGAATATTTATATATTATATTATATTATATATATATATTATATTATTATATTATATAATATATTAATCTATGTAATATTAGGTGTGACTATTATGGCACCTATTAGAGCCACATCATTCTCTTCTGGTGTTGTGGTGTCGAAAGTGTGCCAGAGTGATGTGGGGAGTTCGCTAGCACCACTCAGGATCAATTGAGTGGCGTTTGATAGTAATCCCCAGACAGTGTTATGTTAATTGCCATTGCAGTCTCTATTTTGACATTATCACTGATTATTATGACGGTTAAGATGTGCGCATTGCCTTTCAGATGAAGCTGTTGTGTTTTGGCGGTGGCAGTGGTGCCCACCTCTGGCAGATGGAGCCTTGGGAAATGGTGTCTTGATGGCTGTTGTCTGTGTTGTGTCCTAAGGTAATGAATTAACTGAAATGGGTAACAATTATTTTAAACTTCTATATTCTGGAATGTAAGCTTGTTTGAACCTTGGCTCATTTAGACCCTTGTGGCTGATTCAGATCTTGACAGTTTTTGTAGTCCATGAGGAAACATTTCTTTGGTGTAATCAGTTAGCAGGCTAAGTAAGATGAGTGATGTACAGTGATATAATGTGTGCACTAAAGGAAAGAAAACTTACTTGGCCAAATAAGCCAGCATTATTGGCCAAATAATACAGCAAGAAGAGCTGAATGAAGACTGCTTCACACATGTCAGTTTGTGGGTGGAAATGTTAGCCACTAGAGTTATTAGCTAGATTTGGGTGCCTTGTAGGTGGAAAAACTAGCCATAAAACAGGACCCACATGTTGGTCTTTTCCAGTCACTAGCAGCTACATTTACTTAGTGACGTCATGTAAGGTTTGAACATGTGGGTGTCCAGAGGCAGAGATGATGATGGTGCTAGTGAGAGACAAATAGCATGCCTGGGACTTTAAGCATCAGTTGTCAAATGCGTAGAACAACATTCGATGAGATTGCTGCCATTCTCTGATGACACTCTCTCTACAGAGTGTTGGAAGTAAAGATTGAATACTTGTGATGTAATTTGATGGCAAATGTTCTTAGTCATTTGTAAAGATGGACACTTCTTATAAGAAAATGTAGGTCAACCAGCCAATACTTCCCAGCTGCTATGTGTGAATGTTTTCCAACCAGCAGGACTCTATTTATACTTAAAGCGGCTAGCATTTCCAGCTGCAAGAACTCCCCTCCTCTGACTGACTGTCATCAGCCTCTTTCTCACTGGCGAATTGTTGTATCCCTTTGTATCTTTTGTAGTTATTTTCATGCTACTGCTCTATATGTCTTGCAAATTGCATGCCTCCCCTCTTGTGGCCGTGCTCCAGAAGGCTTTCTTCATCCCCTCATCTTTATTCTGTCCAACCCTCTAATACAAGAGTTAACCTGTATTCTCAATCATTCATACCTTTCATTGGTAAACTCTGGAACTCCCTGCCTGCCTTTGTATTGCCATCTTCCTATGACTTAACTTCATTTAAAAGAGAGATGTCGAGACATTTGCCCCTGAATTTTGACCGGTTCTTTTGAATCTTTTATGGAGACTACAATTTAAGTGGGTTTTTTTTCTAATAATTTATTTTTGCCCTTGGAAGTTCTCATATATATATATATATATATATATATATATATATATATATATATATATATATATATATATATAAAGTAAAAAAAAAAAAGTTAACCCATCTTAAGCCACTAACTGATCTGAATGAGCCAGGTTGGTATAAGTTTGCAACGTATATTCCGTACTTTTGCTTTATTTTTCAACACGTGGATTCTAATACACATGGTGATTGGGGCATGAGGTGTGCATATTATAGAGATGCTATATATAGGTGTTAGGAGTGCAAGTGGCACCTTTAAGAGCCATGGCTGCCTTGTTGTTGTCATGGTACCAACAAAGTGCTAGAGTAAGGCCGTGGGGACTGGCAAGCACCTCGGCCCCTTGGTTTGGTGTCTGCTTATTTCTCCATACAGACCTTGTTAGGTAGGATCTGCCTATGATGTGGGCAGTAGGGAAAAGTTTGAATATATCTATATAGGTAGTCCAAGTAGATGCATTTGTCAAGTAGTGGGAAAAGTGAGATCGATTTAGGTGAGAAAATTAATGTTTTGTGGTAGATCAGATTCCTATGTAATGTGATGGCACATGGAAACAATAAACCAGATGATCTTTGGTATTGTGTGGTGTGTGTATTGTTTGCTTGCTGTACTGTAGTGTAAGTATAAGAGGCAAGGAATTCAAAGATCATTTAAAGTGCCTTTTCTTATTTGTCAAGTCTTAAGCTGATTGTGTCTTCTTTAAACATTGTCACTTAGGCTACTGACAATCCCCACACAGATTACTAGTCTATATTCTAAGTTGGTCTTACCTTTATTAGGATTGATGCACACGTGTCAGATGTCGAAATCTGAAGTCTTTTTCTTCTGGCACCTATTGGCAAGAACTACTTAAGTTCATCTACTTTTTATTTTTTAGTTTTTTTTTATTCTTGACCTGTTATTGTGCCATTGCAAATATGTTGAATGATGCATTTGTTTATTCAGTATATTTGAATTACCACTTGATTGCACCAGCCTTGTTTTTACTAATATGTATGTGATCATACGTTGTCTTAACTTTTCTTGTACCATTAACTGTATGTATCTTGTTCCACAGCATTCAGCACTGCTCTGTCTTGTCAACAGTTTCCCTTGATGGATTGAGCAAGATCAATGCCTGACATTCTAGAAGGTGTGTTTTTGTGTGCATGGTGTGGAGAGAATTGTATGTGGCACCTGTTAGAGCCTCAGTATCCCTGATTGGTGCTGTGGTGTAGAAAGTGTGCCATAGTGACATGTGAGAATCTCATTGATACCCCATGAGACTTGTGGCATCTAGAGAAGGTCACAGACATCAGTAACTCAGTTGATGACTCGTGTCTACTGCTATCTTAATTTTTCTTGTCAAGCTAGGACCATTGTGGTAATGTTATAAATGTAATTTAAGATTTCTTTGTACAGTGGTGTATTTATATTGCTACTATACATAGTGCTGTAATGTGGATAGCAGATGTATACTATGTAGGTAAATTTTATTTACATACCCTAATTTCATAGTAGTAGTACTTGATAACATACAGCTACAAATACGTTCCAGAAAAAAGTACTGAAACATCTCATGGTATTGCAGGTTATGGACAAGATAAAGGACAGTGCATGCACAGGAGTCCAGAGGAAGGTTGTCGTCTTCATCCATATCATGCCTGAGTGATGCTGGGTAGCTGCCTCTCAGAACATCACAACTGTACATGGAGCATCATATTGTCTCATGAGGAACAGGTATAAATTCTTTACTTTTATTTATTAATTTCTAAAGATGTCTTTTTAATTTCTTGGAAGGAATTTATCATCTTTCGGGGCTTAATACCTTGAGGACATCCTCTCACTCGCTGAAAATAAATGTTCACAAGGATGGTCTTGAACATTCACTTGCTTTGAGAGTAATGTTTTTTTTTTTTTCTGTTTTTTCAGAACAAAGGAATGAATATCATCAATTCAGATTGATAGACACAAGAATAGTCTACAGCTATGCATGTCATGAACAGGTATGTCCAAAATAGATTGTAAAGTATAAATATTTTGTATTTTTGTAAACATGATGTTTCATCTTTCGGGTCCTACTATCCTGAGGACGACTTCTCACTGAACTGTAAAATTTGAAGCTGCTGCCTCAGAGCCACACTGACTGTCATTCAAAGACTATTTCCATTATTTTCAGAGTGCAGAGGATGTTGATGAAGTGACCGGACAATATAGATGAGTGATATCAGATTATCCACGTCAGCAGAAATTGTTTAGCCAAGATTATTGCTATGCATGTCATGAACAGGTATGTCCAAAATAGATAAAATATAAATATTTTGTATTTTTGTAAACATGATGTTTCATCTTTCGGGTCCTACTATCCTGAGGACGACTTCTCACTGAACTATAATAACTTGCAGCTGCTGCCTCAGAGCCACACTGACTGTCATTCATGACAGTCAATTTCCATTATTTTCAGAGAGTGCAGAGGATGTTGATGAAGTGACCTGACAATAGATGAGTGATATCAGATTGTCCATGTCAGCAGAAATTGTTTTAGCCAAGATTATTGCTGTGGTTTAGTTCCGAGAAAGCTCTTCAGCTCCATGGCCCATCCACACCATAGGGCAAAGTTCTTCGAACACAACAAACTGCCTTGTCCACACGTAACTAGTTTTTAAGGCATTGAACAATAAGACTAGCCATTCTTAGGAAATCAATTACTATAGCATTACCATAGTATGTATATTTTCCAGATATTACACAGTCAGTATGTGTATATTTTCCAGATATTATTACAAGTGTTAAAACATGTGAACTGAAGCAATCAATCTCTCTCTCGATCTTGATGCTACAGGTGATGCAGAATTCTTTCTCCGTCAGGCCTTTGTAACTGCAGTGCCTGTAGGGAAAAAAAAACAAACAACAGAGGGCAATCACCATCTTTCACACCTTTCTGTATCTAGCACGCCACATTTTCTCCAGGAACTCTTTTATAGCCTCAGTCATCCTTTCATTTGTCTCCTCACAGAGTCCCAGCATCACCACCATCCATTCCCTTCCTGTCCCCACTAACGGCAGTGCCTGTAGGGAAAAAAAAACAAGAGGGCAATCACCATCTTTCACACTGCTAGTTCCTGCATCTACCATGCCACTTTCTCTCCAGGAACTCTTTTTATAGCCTCAGTCATCCTTTCATTTGTCTCCTCACAGAGTCCCAGCAGCACCACCATCCATTCCCTTCCTGTCATTTCCACTCTGTCATCCCCAGCTCCCTCAGCACTACTTGCATCATCTCATACCTGTCTGTGGCATACTTCACACACTCCTGTCTCATCCTCTCCCACGTCACACATCTGGCCCACTTTGCTGCCAGCCTCTTTCTCCCTATACCATTCCAAGGTACTCTTTTGCTCAATCCTATTCCTCCAGTCACTCAGTCCCACACCTTTCACTACTGTCTATCTCACTCCTCCACTTCCTTACACCCCATTTTCTCTCTACCATCTCCATTTCTATCATACTCCAGTCCTTCTCTAAGTGCCTTCCTTCTACCTGCTGAAAAGCCCAACTAGCTATTATAGACCACTCTTCACCATCCTGACACTTTATCCCCCACTTGCTACTCTGACATTCATTCCACAAACATTTTCCTCACTATTCTAGCATCATTCATTAGTTCTCTAACCTAGCCTTATATACCGTAGGGTCACTTTTACATACCTTTCTCTAAAAGTGCTCCAACCCATGTCCCCCCCCTAAGGGCCTCTACTGCTGCATATCTAGGTGCATTAAGTGCCATTCTTGCAACTCTATGCTGCTCTATTTCTAACTTCTCTAGTTCACTTTCATTCCATGCAAACATATCCATACCATACGTGATGCTCGGAACAGCCACGCTCTACCAAACTTCTTGCAGCACTTCATATTTACTCTTCTTATACATTGGGGCCTCTCCATTGCTCTCCCATTCTCAGGCACTTCCTCCACACTCATTCCAGATACCCCTTTCTTCCTTTCTCGCAAGTTTTTCGTCGTCCATTCTCCAACATAATCTTGTACGTATCAAGTGTCTCATTGTCTTTCCCCAAAGGCATTCCATCCCATATCACCTATTAAGGCCCTCTGCGTGCTATGCCATTTTAGCTACTTTATTCTGCACCACTTTTAACATCAACTTCATCACTTTTGTTCCACTTTATTCTGCACCACTTTTAACGTCCACTTCACTTTTGTTCCATTCAATCACATCCACGCCATACTTTATTTTATACTATACTGGGCACGGCCACTCTCTTCCACACTTCTCTCAGCACTTTATTAATATACATGCTCTCATTCTGGTGGCACTTCCCTATCATTGGTCAAAATGCAAACCCTTCCCCCTTCTATTTTGTGTACAATTAGACTTCACATTTATCTCTCCTACATACTGTAATACCTCAGAATACTTTCCCCATCAGTATTACAACATCCTTTCCAATTGGCATCCTGTCATCACCATCTCCCCATATTGCACTTTTGCATCACATTATGGCAGTGATTTTATCATGTTTGCGTTTTCTCAACGTCCTACACATCTTACTACTAGTGATCACTAATTTGTTTTCATAGAATCTTACTATTCTATTCTTGCCCACATTGTTCAATCAATAACAAGACTATTTACTACTACATTGTCTACCCAGAAGTACCTTATACTTACTTACACGCATATAACCAAAACTCAGTAACTGTGTCCTGTCACTCCTGTGGAGTAAGTTCGAAGGTGGTGGTAATGGTGTTGGCATCTTCCTGAAAGACGGTATGGTATTATTAATAATGGAGTGCATGCATGCGTCATTGTTTTTTTACACATAAATAAATACACCATGCTACTATTTGTTTTAATCCTCCTACATTATCTTCACATGAACAGTGATCAAACTGAGTGTTAAAGGTAAGCATGAGATTGATAAGTAAGTGATAATAAATAAAATTGATAAGTAAAATTAACACAACTCGTGAATTTACACAAATTTAAGCTGGCAATACCAAAAGTGGAAATGGCTGGAAGATAAATCAAGTCTTTGGCTGCATCTTGATAACACGATCTGACCACTTTCATGTTAATTGACGAACACGATCACCTGCAGTCTGGTCTCCACTGCAGCCCTGTAAAGATGAGTAAATTACAAGTGAAATAAGAAATAACATGACAGAAAAGCGACATGAATGACTAATGACAAGTAGTATTCATTGGAAATGGCAAATATGGGGTCATTTGGAGAAAGGTAGAGACGGGGAGGGGATGGTATACACGTCAGACAGTTTTAGCGAACAGCTGCTGTGAAAAAAGGATGACTGTGATTATTTAATGTATATAGGAAAACGGTTTAATTTAGTAGGGAAGCGACTGTACCTGCATCAGCCTCTCCAAGCACTACTAACACCTGCAATGATCCTTAACCCCTTGATTACCATGATGCGTTTTCATATTCTGCTTACAATTTGGTGATTTAGATTTTATACAGCTTCAAAAACTTGTGTGGGGATTAAAATAGTGAGAACTGGCCATTAATCTTCTGACCTCTATAGACCCTTCGTAATGCCAATAAAATCGTCTAATCGTACACAAAATTCATGGCAAAAATGCGCCTCAGTACTGAAGGGAATATTAAGTCCATATTCTGAAACACTTGCGCACCGCACCTTCACTATTTTCAAGGGTTACTAGTTGACTTTTTTTTTTTTACTAGTTGGTGACTTTTTTTTCTTAAGAATGTTTCTTTAATTCTAGTGACATAAACAATAATACTGCATTATCAACGGGGAAAATACTCTTTAGAACTCGGTCAATAGTTTCTGTGGTCTGAAAATGATCGCGGTGAGAGAGGGAAGCGTTTCTGAATATGGATGGCACTTACTGCTACCAGCCCAGCAGAACATCCAGGGCATTCCACGTGTCACACAACACACAACACTACCCCCCCCCCCTCTCTCTCTCTCTCTCTCTCTAAAACACTGAGTGACAAGCAGGACACGCAGAAAGCAGTAATTTCTACCAAGAACACCACACGTTCCTTCAGGGTTACGCCACCAGCCACTAGGGCAAGACCTCAGCCAGGAACCCGGAATATGGCGGTGACCTAACGAACCCCAGGAGTCAGACAGTCCCGGCACGTGCACCACTCAGGCCGATCACGTATGCAGTGTTCCACCAAACAAACCCATCCCTGTCAAACCATCTGATAACACACACACACACACACACACACACACACACACTGCTTGTCTTGTCCGTAATGATGTTCATGGTTCACTTCACAGGGTTCGCGCCTCTACACACGTTGCAAAAATGTCTAATATGTGAGTAGTTGATGTTTCCTTGAGCAGCAGGTCAAGGCGTGAGGAGTGGGAAATGTCTGTCTCACTCAGTCTCAAACTTCGGCCTCGTCCATACACCAGACCACGGGCATGGGGTTATAAGATTCTCCTTCAGGGTAGGACATGGTTGGCAATCGTGGGTCTAAAGCATGATCCTTTTACTTCTTCAGTACTGGGACGCACTTCTTCCTTCAGTTTTGTGTACGGCTAGACCATTTTATTGACCTGAGGAAAGGTTTATAGAGGTCAGAAATTAATGGCTAGATTCTTCACTATTTTAATCCCCCACACAAGTTTCTGGAGCTGTATAAAATCACCAAATATTAAGCTGAGTGAAAATGGAAACGCGTCATGGTATTGAAGGGTACACACGCACGCACGCACTTGTATGCTCACACACCAAAGTATATTCTTACGAACACAATAATGCTACACGAATATTTACTTCGCACTCACTCACTCCTGAACGAGGCAACGACCACCCACGATAGACATAAATAGAATACCCATCACGAGACGAACAATGAGCCGACCATACCACAACATATTTGTTACGTGTACACTTACTTACTCCTTCCTCAACACAAAGAAAAGAAAAGAACAAGATAAAGTCGCTCCTACCCAAAATTAGACTGGGCCGCTCTCCTCATAGGCTTAACTGTTAACTTCCCCGGAGCTCTTCAGACTAGCAGGGGGTGTGGTACGCGGCGTCGGGTCGACCACCTGCATTGACTCGCTTGGCCCGCCCACTGCCCATCATGTCACTGCGGGCGCCAGGAAATAGCAGCCTCGAACATACATACATACATACATACATACACACACACACACACACACACACACACACACACACACACACACACACACACACACACACACACACACACACAGCTGACTTACGAGAAATGTACAATTCAAGTCGAGTGAGGGATTTATGGAAGTATCAGCCGCTTCTGAACTTAATTGAATCTTGTATATCCAACGGCAAGACTTTGGTCCGTATTTAGAAACGCTTTGCTCACTCACCACGACTATTTTATAGTCAGGTTTTCAAGTTTCTCTAGTTAGTAATGTAGATATTGTCATTCAGCCTCTTGAAAACCGTGAAACACCTTAGAAAGTATAAATTTAATTAAAGCCTTTTTGAAATAGTGGAGATGAAGCACAGAAAAGTTTGAGAATACGAGGCTTTTACGCGCACAGAAATCACGGCTAACACAGGAACACAGGACAAGGAGAGGACTCTCAAAAGGAGAACCTGAAAGTTGCTCCCGTCCCGCCACCCCGAGTCGGAACCAGACGACGCTTATCTAACAAGATTGACGGACGGAACGTTGGTGAACATTGTTATTATGCAGTGGCAAGTATTTACGAGTTTATTTACACGGGCATCGATGAAGCTACGAAATTTATTCTTCCTTAAGTATTAATAGATTGTCTGTGAACCAAGGCACGGCATGGGATGATGATGATCACACACACACACGCGCGCGCACGCACGCACGAGCGCGCGCGCACACACACACACACACACACACACACACACACACACACACACACACACACACACACACACACACACACACACACACACACACACACACACACACACACACACACACACACACACACACACACACACACACACACACACACACACACACACACACACACACACACTACACGCACACACACTACACGCACGCACACTACACGCACGCACACTACACGCACGCACACACACTACACGCACGCACGCGCACACACTACACACACACACGGGTGGAGATATTTGGGTGTCTCCCCTTTCACGTGTAGCCCCTGTTCACCTAGCAGTGAGTAGGTACGGGATGTAAATCGAGGAGTTGTGACCTTGTTGTCCCGGTGTGTGGTGTGTGCCTGGTCTCAGGCCTATCCGAAGATCGGAAATAATGAGCTCTGAGCTCGTTCCGTAGGGTAACGTCTGGCTGTCTCGTCAGAGACTGCAGCAGATCAAACAGTGAATTACACACACACACACACACACACACTCACACTCACACTCACACACACACACACACACACACACACACACACACACACACACACACATCAACAATCTCTCACCTTCCTCTACTCTTTATGCTTCACTGGCCGTGTTAATTGCTTCTTTATGGCCAGCGTCAGTGATGTAGGAGCGAGAGAAGGAAGGGTAGGGGAGGATGGAAGAAAAATACATCGGGTTGATGGATGGGAGGGAGACTGGCGGTGACTAGTGAGGGGAGGAGGAGGGTGAAGATGAGTGTACGGAGACGTGCTGCGGTTAAGCAGGTGATGTGTTGTGATGGAAACGCTGCTCCAAAGCCATGGCAGGTGGAATTAGTGACGCCCTTAGAGAGATGGATGTGCGTAGTGGGTCTGTGGATGGGGTGAGTGGGGTGGGGAGGAACTGAAGAGGTGGGGATGAAGAATGAACTAAGGAATTGTTGAAAGTTTAAAGTAAGATAGGATAGAGGATAAGAGTTAGAGGGAAAGGTTAATAGAAAAAGTGAATGAATGAAGGAACGGGGAAAGCTGGAAAGGTGTGGGGGGTGGTTAGCAAATTATTAAAGAATTGTTGAATGGTTTAGGAAAGGAGTAGAGTGGGATGAGGTGGGATGGATAGGCAGGTAAAGGTACAGTAAGAGGGAAAGGATGATTAAAAGTGGGAATAAAGGAAATGACAGGGTGAGATGGAGAGAGGTGTGTGGAGGTTAGCAATGAATTATTAAAGCACTGTTGAATGTTAGGAAGGGAAGGAGGAGTGGCTGACAAGACGACGAGGGAAATGATAGAAAGTGGAGAGAAAGAGAAAGAGAAAGAGAAAGAGAAAGAGAGAGAGAGAGAGAGAGAGAGAGAGAGAGAGAGAGAGAGAGAGAGAGAGGGGTGGGGAGTATTGGGGAAGCTCGTTCACTCGGTCACCATTAGCGATAAATACCACTCACGACATGAAGGTGGATGCATTTAGCGGGCTTTCTCCAAGTCAACATTTCGACAACACTTTATCGGCAGTGTCAGTCATTACACACAATCATCTGTGATAACTTCAAACAAGCAAACACTTCACCACACACCTGGGGAACTCCACTATTCCTGTTATTGTTAAGTCCGTATTTAGAAACGCTTTCCTCTCACTACGACAATTATCCAAGGCCACAGAAACAACTAATCGGGTATTCAAGACAGTTCCTCCTTTTATTAAACTAGAAATTTTGCCAATCTATCACCAGAACCGTAAAACACACAAAAAAAAAAAAACACGAATATCTTCAATTGGAGCCTTTGGAAGCATTGATGGCGAGAGAGCAAAACGTTTCAGAATATGGGCCTACTGTTACTGTTATGTCGTTCCCTTGACCACCTCATAGAAACACTGATATTCTTACGAAGGCGGAATAAATCTATTCATGAGAAGCTGTCACTCGCGGTAAAGGGAACGCACCTGACCGGGGGAACAGAGGGTAGCCGGCAAACATCAGGTCGTTAACGATTATCAGGTGGCACGATCATTAAGGCGCCTTTGATGATTGTTGACTGGGGCGATGATTACAGTGATTATGTTTGAAAATAATCCAGACCATGTTCAGCCAATAGAAAGAAACAACCCACATCACCTAGGAATTCAAATATCACCACCGATTCCCCGTAACACGAGGCTCTCCTTGCCAGACAAAGCATAGCCTCACTCAGTACCACCAAGGATCATAACTAACCATGTATTAATAGCTCCGGTTTTCACACAGTTTAACGTACATGGGTGTAAAATGGCAAAGAGGACACTGATCTATTCAAAACCACGATACAATAAGAGGATCAGAAGCGGTTCACCAATTGGCTCTTTCCTACGATAGTTACCACGGCGCTTCAATGGCTAGTTCCTGTTAACTCGTTTCATTATGTTCCAGCCACGCAAACCAGGGAGCGAGCCACAAAGATACTAAATGTTGCAGAACTATGTTACAGTAAGGTGCAGCTCACACAAAAACCCTCCTAATACGTAATCGAAGTCCGCTGTATAGGATATCACTGACTCAACCTTGACGCAGACACCGCCCTCTACACAGCTCTTCTCTCTTGCTGGAAGTCTCGCACCCTTTCTCTGTCTTGCTTTCTTCCTTAACCCCGTCCCGACACCACGTTCTCACCATGCCTTCTTCCTTAACTCCGCCCACTCTAGCACACCACACTCCACCCTGTCTTATTAGTCTCTCACCCCCTTCCCAATGTACTCCACCCTGCCTGCTTGCCTTCCTCCCTGCCTTCCCCACTCTCCTTACCACAGCGCCATTACCGAACTACATCATAAGAGGTGCAACGTAAAATGGAACCGCACAGACACACGCGCTGAGCTACGAGGACGTGTCTGCATTACTCATACCCAAGGCAGCTAAAGGAAACCGGCGCTTTAGAAACATCGGCAGTACGAGTCTCTCCTACCTTCTCCCTCCTCCTCCCGCCTGTACTGTAGTCTGTACCCTCCTCTGCCTGCTTTACCCAGTCCACGGCCCCCCCCCTCCCCGACAATATCACTCCTTCCTCGTGTACATGTTCGTGATAAATCTATTCTTAAACACTGCAGGGTTTATCAGTGTTTTTATAGGTTCTAGTGCAATTTTATCAGTGTTTTCCTTCTTCATTCTCTTCCCACTTACACCCGGCTCTTCCCTCCTTCCTCAGTATTCTTAAATTTTCCAGGGTCTATCTCTAGTATTTTTACAAGCTAAAGTGCAATTTATCGGTATTCTCAAGTGCGTGTCCATCACATTAGTGGTAATTTCGTAAACATTATGTATCACCAGTGGGAAAACACTACAAAATGCTCCAGGTATTATTTGTACCCCTTGAAAGTTGTTCTTTATAGAAGCTTGATAGTTAAAAGGAATACTCCCTCTCAACACTCGCCTTACTTGCTTGGTCCGCCAGGTACATGATCGCCTCCTTGTCCTCTCGTCCCACCACCACGCCGTTCACACTCCTCTCTTTCGCTGCCTCACCGGTGACTGGCTGTGGCTGGCAGGGCGGCTGCGGGGGTGGGGAGGGTCGCCGGCTGGGATCGTGAAGCTTAGTTAACGTATTATGTACATACCCAGCTCCTAACTTGCGGCCACTTCTTATTATTTTAGGAACTATAAATGAAAATTGAATTGTGGATATACCAATACGTCAAATACACACCAGTGATATTGCATGCTGGGTGTAAGTGTCGCGTTACTGAAACTTGAGATTGGTTTCGGATCCTCGAACTCTGTGTCATTAATTTCTTCAGCACTGAAACGCACTTTTATCTTGAATTCTTGGTATGATTAGACGATTTTTATTTACATTAGGAAGGGTCTATGGAGGTCAGAAGATTAATGGCCAGTGTCTTCATTATTTCAATCCCAACCTAAGTTTCTGAAGCTGTGTAAAATCGCCATATAGTAAGCAGAATGAATATGAAAACGCGTTCTGGTACTGAAGGGTTTAAGTACTCAACAATGACTGGTAATCTGAATAATGATCGACATATTTACGTAACATTAAGAAAACTCTAACCTTGTATAAGCCTGAATGATGATAATGCTAAACTATTTTTGTTAAACTAGAGGATAAACTCTTTTCTTTTTTATCTGTGCTTTTTTATGCATTTCTTTTATCAGGTTAGTGTGTCTTCAATGATATATGATGACGTCTCTGATACACTCACGAGGGACACACGGCTGACACTCACTTGTAAGGGTGTATTATCCATTTAAAGCCTAAAAACAACCTTAAAACCCCTAAAAACACTTGATAACACACAACCTTTAAACTCTCTCTCTCTCTCTCTCTCTCTCTCTCTTAAAAAAAAAAAACCTTAAATTCCCCAAAATACCCTTTAAACCTCCGACGGTGAGTTAGTGAGGGCAGGAGGAGCGGGGCAGTGCATGCACAGTCCACCGGAACTTGCCTGAGCTTAACTACCAGACTTGCGTGACTCGGGAACCAAATTGCCATTGTGTCACTCAGTCTTAAAGGTCTCATTCATTCATCTTACTTTTTTCTTACTGGCTTATCCTCACGTAATCTTACTTGATCTCGCTTACACACATACACACACACACACACACACACATATATATATATATATATATATATATATATATATATATATATATATATATATATATATATATATATATATATATATATATATATATATATATATATATATATATATATATATATATATATATATATATATATATATATATATATATATATATAGAGAGAGAGAGAGAGAGAGAGAGAGAGAGAGAGAGAGAGAGAGAGAGAGAGAGAGAGAGAGAGAGAGAGAGAGAGAGAGAGAGAGAGAGAGATGCAGTTATGTCGTGGGTACAATATAAATGACGTTGCAACCAAATGTAAGCAAACACACACACACACACACACACACACACACACACACACACACACACAGAGCTAAAAATGACTACAATTCATCACGTCCAACGCCTCCATTTTTTTTCTTTGCATGTAAGAAAATACAATAAAAAAGAACAAATAAGGAAGGTAATTGGAAGGGTAACTAAAGTGGTCACGATAATAAATTAAAGTTTAATATTGTAATACATTTTTTGTAATAAATATCGTAGTGATATTCTCTTACGTCTCTTCTTCTTCTTCTTCTTCTTCTTTTTTTTTTCTTCTTCTTCTTCTTCTTCTTCTTCTTCTTCTTCTTCTTCTTCTTCTTCTTCTGTCCTTCTGCTTTGTTTCTCTATATAAACTAATGTAACTAAATGGAAGCTGACTGACTAATCTGACTTCATAGTAAAGGCTGTCTGCACCCAACACACGCCAAGGGTGGTGTCTCGCGATCCGGGCGGAGGTACCACACACACACACACACACACACACACACACACACACACACACACACACACACACACACACACACACACACACACACACACACACATGTACTCTCTCTCTCTCTCTCTCTCTCTCTGTACACAGCGTTCTCAGTGGATTTTTTGACCCGTTCTCTTTGCTCCATCCTCCTCCTCCTCCTCTTCTTACTCAAACACACACACACACACACACGTAGTAATTTACATACATACATGCCAGCCATACTATTCGCTCTTGTTTTTTATAACTCACTCACTCACTTTTTCATTTTAGCAATATCTCAAATTCCCCTCGTCGCCTCTCTCTCTCTCTCTCTCTCTCTCTCTCTCTCTCTCTCTCTCTTTAATGCCACACTTAAGCCACCATTCCTCTTACTCTATCTGGGCATGCATCTGCTCACCGCCTCTCACCCTGCCTGGCTACAGCCTCAACTACACACACACACACACACACACACACACACACACACACACACACACACACACACGTTCCACCTCAGTCCTTATTATTGGTCCCGTCTTCTTGACCTTACTCTCTGGTCCCATATACCCATAAGGTTTTGGCAGGACGCTCTCTCTCTCTCTCTCTCTCTCTCTCTCTCTCTCTCTCTCATAGTATCTATACATCTAGTCTAGGCTTACGCTTGAACGCACGCACACTCACACGCACACGCACAGACACACACACACACACACACACACACACACACACACACACACACACACACACACACACACACACACACATACCATGCCATGTTATGTACTAAATACATTATGTATATATTGATTTATAAAAAAAAGGTGTACACAAAAAATGAGGTTTTGTACATTTTCTTCACGTCCTATGCTTGTACTATAGCACAGATCTAGGTGGGGGGTGCAGGGGTGGGTGCGGGGACTGGGGCAATGGGTGGAGTGGCGGGGGAATGGTGGAGATGGTGGTGGGGGCGGTGATGATGCTCGGAGGTGGAAGAGGAGGTTGATGAGGAGGCGGTGGTGGTGGTGGTGGAAGCACTAGATATAGTCAGAGGTTTGAGTTCGGCCGTCACTACCTTCACCTCGTCACCGCCGCCGTCAAGGAGCTGCTGGGAGGCTGGGGCTGGGACTGGTGTAGGGGGTGTAGCTGGGGATGGGTGTGGGGGTGAGGCAGGGGCGGGGGTGTCGGTGGCTGCATTGACGGGCTTGGTGGGGGTAACAGTGCCGTTGGGAGTCTGTGGCGACAATTTCTCGAGGGCAGTGAAGATGTCTATGAGGTTCTCGAGGCCAAGCAGGTAGCCGTCCTCATGTGTGCCCTCCGACCAGGGATTGCGGTGCGTGATGGCCACTCCGCGAGGCAGCGGCACCGTCTTGGCGAAGTCGATCATGCGGACGAGCGCCGAGGAGTCGTTGTGCACGAACAAGAGAGAACTGCCAATGAGCTGCCGGAGGAGAAAGTTTGTTAGAAGAGTCGAAAAGAGTGTCGTGATGCTACGAATGATTGTATGTGCTATGAGAGGGATGATTAGATTAAGGAAATGCGAATGGCTGTCTAAATTCACTGTTAGGAGTTACCGAAGGAGAAAAAGGTTTTAGGAAGGTGGTTATGACTGGCGATGATGCTCTGAATGGTTGTAAGAGGTATTAGAAGGACTGTTAGGTTGTTAACAGAGTATTAGTGGTTGTTTGACAGGTTGTTACGGTTGTCCAGATGCTGGAATGGTGAAGAATAGTTACAAATTGGTACTTTATTAGATTGTTGAGCCTGTTTATAATGCTTAAGTGATTGCAAGGTAGCTATGATAACGTTAATATTACTGTTAGGTTATTAACATTAGTGGGAAGGTTATTAAGTTCTGAATGGTGTTAGAAAGGTGGTTGTATCAGAGGACTATCAATAGGAAACATCTGAACATTACATTAGGAACAGTAAGTTAAATAGACTATTAACTGGACTGAACGTAGGGAGCAAGGCAAGACAGTGCTGTGTTGCGTCACGTGTAGGTAGAAAACATAGCATGGTATTAGTTAGAAGTACCGGGGATATACAGGTAGTTACGGAAATATATATAGGTGGCAATTTATAAGGAAGCAGACTAATGTGTATCATGATAAGGAGAAAAATAATATAAAAACAACAACTAAGAAATACAAAAAGATAAGTACATAAAAGAAGAAGAAAAAAAAAAACGCATGAAAGCTTAACGAAGACATAACGCAACAGAGAAAAAAACAACAACAACAAAAGTATATAACAAAAAATAAAACCAACAATAAAGGGAATACAGCATCAAAAGTGTCAAATAAAGATACTAACATCCTTTCACTACAAATAAAACACGAAAACTGGATAGAAAAAATAAACAACAACAACAACAACAACGATAACAAGAAATATCACATAAAACAAGAACCATCTAAACAAGGCAAAAATAACAAAGAAACCTTCACTCAATACCTACCTCTCCTTCCCACAAAAAGAGGCGGTAAGGGAAGAAAAATGACATAAGGATACCATAATGAGAGGGAGAGAGAGAGAGAGAGGGGCAAGGAAGGAGAAATAGAGGGAGGTGAACTTTTAGGGTGTGTGTATGAGGTGAAGGGTTGTGAGGTCAGGAGAGGCATTTACTGGGTGTGAGGTGGTGGTTACGTGGTAGAGGAAGTGGAGGAGGTAAGGTGAAGGGGATAACAAGGTGGAAGGGCTAAGGTAGTTGGAGAAAGGTGGAGGAAGCGGTGATTCGATTGGAGGAAAGTGGAGGAAGTGAGGTGGAAGTGAGGAGTCAGGAAGGTGGGGAGGATAGGGTGGAAGAGGTGAGGATGGGGAAAGGTGGAGGAGGAGGAGGAGGAGGAGGAGGAGGAGGAGGAGAGTAAGTTGAGGTGAGGACGTGGATGGGGGAAAGGTGGAGAAGATAAAGAGGAGGTGGTGAGAAGGGGAGAAGGTGGAAAGAGAAAGAGAGAGAGAGAGAGAGAGAGAGAGAGAGAGAGAGAGAGAGAGAGAGAGAGAGAGAGAGAGAGAGAGAGAGAGAGAGAGAGAGAGAGACAGGGCGAGTAAAACTTAATAATGGCAGTTTCTTAATCCTTTCACTGCTACCGACACAATGCTTCTTTCTTTACCTACTTGCTAACTTCATTCATTCATTCATTCATCTATGTGTCTATTATCATCATTACCATCATCATTATCATTATTCTTTATGAGCGAAAGAAGACAACCAGGAACACAGAGAAGGCACAAAAAATAAAGAAGAAAAACAACGACAATCTTGCTAGTAAAACCTTTTCTCTGATTGACTGACTGATTCTAAAGTATACGCGCCTCAACACCGAGTCCATATGGCGCCCCAGAATGTAGGAGAGAGGGAAAAATATTGGGATCTGACAGGATATAAGCTTGATAGTGGCAGTTATAAGGTCTGATGGCGGTAAAGTGACGTGTGTGTGTGTGTGTGTGTGTGTGTGTGTGTGTGTGTGTGTGTGTGTGTGTGTGTGTGTGTGTGTGTGTGTGTGTGTGTGAGAGAGAGAGAGAGAGAGAGAGAGAGAGAGAGAGAGAGAGAGAGAGAGAGAGAGAGAGAGAGAGAGAGAGAGAGAGAGAGAGAGAGAGAGAGAGAGAGAGAGAGAGAGAGAGAGAGTCGAGCGAATGATAAATGGGAAGGAGGAAAGAAAAGAGGAAAAGGAAAGAACAAAAGGTCGACTGAGAGAGAGAGAGAGAGAGAGAGAGAGAGAGAGAGAGAGAGAGAGAGAGAGAGAGAGAGAGAGACGCTCCTTCCATTCTCCTTTCATACTCCATTCAATCCAACACACACACACACACACACACACACACACACACACACACACACACACACACACACACACACACACACTCCTCCATTCAAAAGTTTCTGTACGTACGTGGCGTCTTGTCTTTATAATTCATCCACCTCCACCACCTCCACCTCCATCACCTCCACCTCTGACCTTCCCTCCCTCTTTGGTTCGTTCACGTGAGCACTTCCATTCATTTCCCCACATGTTCCAGGCGTCACTGTCACTCAGGTCACAGTACTGCCAGCCACACCCTCCCTGCCCTGCCGCCTTTCATTCCTCCCCTCCCTTGTCTCTTAACCTCTCTCCTTATTTCTCCATCTCTCCGTAAAAAAAGAAGAAAAAAAATATACTTCCGTTGATTCTCACTTCCTTTACTCTCCGCCTCACTTTGCTTTCATCTCCATCGTTTTTTCTTCTTCTTTTTACCTTTCTCATGGTTTAAAGAGTAAGACACTTGTATTCATATATATTTAAGTTGCTTTTTCCATGTTCACTTGGTTTAGATTTCCTTTGTATCGATTCGTTTCTCTAGTTTTTTCTCTCTCTCTCTCTCTCTCTCTCTCTCTCTCTCTCTCTCTCTCCTTAACTTTTCTTAGGATCAGTAGCGGGGACAGAACCAGAAATAATGGGTCTAAACTTGAAAAATTCAGGTTTAGAAAAGAAATGGGAAGAAACTGGTTTTCAAACAGAGTGGTTGATGAGTGGAACGGTCTCAGTGGTCATGTAGTCAGGGCTGAGTCAATAGGGAGCTTTAAAAGAAGGTTAGATAAGTTCATGGATGGGGATGGTAGATGGAATTAGGTAGCTTTAAACACACAGGGACTGCCTCGTGGTGGCCTCTTGCAGCTTCCCTCTTTTCTTATGTTCTTATGTTCTTAACTCCTTCAGTACCATGACGCATTTTCATATTCATTCTGCTTACTCTATGACGGTTTTATACAGCTTCAGAAACTAATGTGGATGATTAAAATAGTGAAGAGAGTGTGGCCATTAATCTTCGGCCCTCCATAGACCCTTCCTTTTGTAAATAAAATGATCTAATCGTACACAAATCTCAGGTAAAAATGTGTCCCAGTATTGAAAGGGTTAAAAGAAAGAAAAAGATGCTACGATATATTCACTTTCCGCTATTTTCTCACTGCCACCTGACCTCAAATTTTGCTTCTTCCCATAAACCTGAACTCCAGACTGGCGATCTATTTATGCCCCAGGAGCCAGGAGTGTCTACGTAGGGTCTGTTAGCTGTGTGTGGTGCGGTAGTGTCTCATATCTTGCTGCGCTCGTACATTATTAAGTTGCTTTGCTGTTTGAATCTTTGTATCGTCTATTATTAATATTTTCCTGTGGTTTGACACTGTTTGGGTACGATGTGAATTCATATCCAGGAATTTCATCAGGTAACTATATCAGCGTTTCTCTGCTTTTAATCCTATCAATACCGGGACACATTTTCACCTTGAGATTTATGTGCAATTAGACCATTTCATTGACATTATAAAGGGTCTAAGGAGATTTGAAGATAAATGGCCACAGTCTTCACTATTTTAATTTCCCACATGAGTTTCTGAAGCTGTGTAAAATCATGAAATAGTAAGCAGAGTGAATATGGAAACGCGTCATGGTATTGAAGGGGATTAGCGATAAGGAATACGAAGTAGTAGTTGTGATGGAAGTCTTATCTCTTATCTCAATGCGTACTCGATAATGGTTTCGGTTGAGATGTCTTTCGCTGACGTCTCCACTTCAACACGGCATCCTCGCTCAGAATGAGAAGGCAAGTCGGCAAGCATCAGTAGCATTATTCGGCCTTCCCTCGATAAAGAATAAAAAGGTTTCGCATTCCATGTGTGTGTTAAGTTCTGACCCTTGCCTCACCTTACCTTACCTTGCCTCGCCTTGCCTTAATTGCCTTGTCTTGTCTTGCCGCGGTGACTGAGCTCTGCCGCCTCCTACACACACACACACACACACACACACACACACACACACACACGTCACTCCACGGCAGCTTTGAGGGGTGTTCGTGACTCGTCCTGCCCTGGTGGGATGATGATTGCCGCTGTGGCCTCCCAAGCTTACGTTTTTAATCGTTAACTGTTCAAGAATTATATGAATAACTCTCCTTACCACACTCCTGCGCTCTACTTTTTCAATAGTAACAACAGCAGCAGCAGCAACGACAAGAACGAAAACTGTAATGCAAGAGTTAACCAGTATTCTCAATCATTCATACATTTCTCTGGTAAACTCTGGAACTCCCTGCTTGCTCCTATAATTCCAACTTCCCATGATTTTCACTTCATTTAAGAGGGGGTCTCAAGACATTTATTCCTGTCTTTTAGTTAATCCTTTTCTGATCTATAAGGGGACTGGCGACTGAGTGGGCCTTTTTAAAATTTGTTTTTGTTGCCCCTTGATCAGTTTTCCTCTCTTACATTTACTATTACCATACACTACAATTCGTCAACAGACAAACGACACGCTTATATCCTCCTTTGAAGATGTGCACGCATCTTAAATTGCTTCACTTCACCGTCCTCTTTTCTTCCTCCCCTTCCTTCTCCCGCTCCTGATCTTCGTCCTCATTTTCATCGTCATAATTTTACTGGTACATAATGTCGTTTTCTTCTTAGACGCGACTACTACACACACACGCAAACACGCACGAATCCAGGTGGCATGCAGGTTATTCATGACTCTGGGATATGGAATGTGTGTGTGTGTGTGTGTGTGTGTGTGTGTGTGTGTGTGTGTGTGTGTGTGTGTGTGTGTGTGTGTTGGATAAATATACAGCAAAAAACGACTGGAAAACTTTCAATAATGCAAGCGAAACCGTCTGTCAATGTCGTACTAGATTCTGTTCAACTCTGCATCATCACCACCACCACCATCACCACCACCACCACCACCACCACCACCACAATCACAGTACGTGCTCACGTCACATGAATCTCCAAAGACGCTTCATTCACACGCTTCTTAACGTTTGTTCGTCAGTCGCGTATGTATTTACCTTGCTCAGCTTCTCTTTCATCCTCCTTGTTCCATTTTCAACTTATGTCTGTTCTTCTTTAACGTCTGTCTTACTTTTCATGTCTGTCCTTCTTTATCGCATGTCTGTTCTTCTCTATTTCATGTCTATCCTTTA
>NC_059292.1:29366542-29384042 GCF_017591435.1 Portunus trituberculatus | reverse complement strand
AATCACTATATGAAATACCTGTATCCTTATGTTACTTCATTTCCTTTTCCTCGGTGACGAAATGAACGCTTCATAAGAAAAAAAAAAAAAAAAAAAAAAAGAACCACAGTTACTTGATCATTGCGCACACGTATGTACTGTACGCATGTAAGTTCTTACCCCTTACAACACACACAGGATGGACATGGTGTTGCTGTTATCACCTTATTATTTTTGTGTCGAAAGATTTACACGTGACAGAAGAGTGACAGGGTGTGTAGAATTTTGCGGAGTTGAGTGATGGTGATGGTGGTGGCGGTGACGCAATTAAAACAACAACAACAACAACAACAACAATAATAATAATAACAATAATAATAATAACAATAATAATAGTAATAACAATAATAATAATCCCTATGGCCCTCCCTTTCCCTTTCGGTTCCCCCTTTATTTAATTTCATCCTCTCTCTCTTATCTTTTTTCTCCTACGTCTCCTTGCACACTTCCCTTCCTCCCATTCACATAAACACTCCACGTCACTCCTTCACTTGCCTCTCCCTCTTCTTCCCTTACATCCACTCCTTCCTCTTCCATAAACACACTTCTCTTATCCTCCAGTCTCTTTCTCTTTCTCTCTCTATCTCTTGCTTCTTTTTCCCCATTTATTCTCCATTTTCCTCTCGCATACACATTTTCCTTCTTTCCTATTCAGATATTTACTCCATTTCCCATCACTGTTCTCTTCCTTTCTCTTCCATACATATATTTACTACGCCTTTATTCTTTCCTGCCACTATTTCTTCACTTTCTTTCCCTCTCCTTTTGTCACACTCCTTCACTCCCTTATCCCTCTCTCTCTTACTCCTCCCCCTTACTCTTCCCTTTACTCCTCTTGTCACACTTCTCCACTACCATACTCTCACTCTCTTACTGCTCCTCCTTCTCTCACTTTTCACTCTCTTACTCCTCTTGTCACACTCCTTCACTACCTTACTCTCTCTCTCTCCTTCTTTCTGAGCCACGTTCCCTTCCTCACCTTGGCTTGGTGACCGCCTTGGCCCGGTTCTCTGCCTCCGTTGGCGCCTTCGGGTCAATCTGTATCATCTTCTCGTACATGTCCTGGGGAGGGAGACACGCACAGAGGTCAGGGCAGGTCAAGTTAGGTTAGTATGTCATTAGGTCACTTTATTATTCAAGTTCCATTTCTCTCTCTCTTCTCTTTTATTATTATTTCTTTTAGTTGACAGTTCTATATATGCTTTTCATGCATTTTTCTATTAATTTCATTCTTTATTCTTTTTTATCTTTGTCGTTTTATAGTCACATTCAAGTCTATTCTTTATCTTCCTTTGTTTTTTTGTTTTCCCCTCTTACGGAAATTCCAATTATGAGGATTCCTCTTTGTTAGTTAATTGCTTTATCCGCTTTCTTTTTTTTTTTTTTTTCAGTCATTGTTGCCTCAAGTTTTTTCTCTGTTTATTCTTTGTTTCTGCTGCGTTTGTCTCTTTTTTTTTTGTATTCATTTTCTTTTAGCATTTCTTCCCCAGTTATTTTACAAGAAGCTTTCCATTTTCCTATCTTCTATCACCTTACCACACTTATTTTTTTTCCTCTCTTTCTTTCTCCCTTCTTCCAACTCTTGGTTCACTTCTTCCTGTCCTCCCTCCTAGTTCCAACTTGCCCGTCCTTCTACCTATCTCCTCTCCTTTCTTTTCCCTTACTCATATGCATCTCCCTTCTTTTCCTTTTCTTACACATACGTACATATCCTTTTCCATCTGCCCTCTCCTTCACTTCCATCTCCTCTCACCTCTCCCGAACTACTGTGAAATACTATCTATCTATCTATCTATCTATCTATCTATCTATCTACCTACCTACCTACTTATCTATCTTTCTACCTATCTTTCTGTTTTATCATCCAGTCACTCAATGTATCTATCTCATCAACCATGATCTGTCTTCTCACATCAGGCAGCTTTAATCTGTCACAGTCCCCAATACCATAATGATTGCTTCTATTTAATGCACAATATTCTCAAACATTTCTGCGCTTCACCTCCACAATTTCAAAAGGCTTTACTTGAATTTACACGGTTTTTTTTAAGGTGTTTTTACGGTTCTATAGGCAGAGTGACAGGATTTCTACATTATTGATTGAAGAAACACTCTTGAAAACGCCGCTAATCACCTTTCTGGCCTTGAATAATAGTCTTATGAGAGAGCAAAGCGTTTCTAAATACGGACCGTTAAATATCCTCCTCTCTCTCTCTCTCTCTCTCTCTCTCTCTCTCTCTCTCTCTCTCTTTATCCCCGTTATTCTCCTCGTCTTCTGCATTGCCTTCTCTCACCTTTCTAAGTTTGGGCTTCTCTCTCGCCTTCGCCAGCTCGTCCTCCAAGTATGTCCTGACACCCATCTTGATATCCATGACGCAGGGCAGGGAGTAGCTACTCAGAAGGTCCTCCATCTGTAGGTACTTCTCTCCGTCAGCGCCTTCCACCTGTGTCGGGAGGGAGAAGAAGAGTGGTGAAGTGGAATGATTAGGTTAGGTGGTGAGGGTGTGTCGTGGTGTGGTGTGGTGTGGCTAGTGGTGGTGAGGTGTGATTAGCTAATGTTAGTGGTGATAAATAGCTGTAGTGTGTGGTTCGGTTAGGTTAGTGGCAGTGAGGTGTGGTTAATTAAGTTGGTAGTGCTGTGTAGGTGTGGTAACTTGGTACTATGAAGGGAAGGTTGGATGAAAAGGTAATAGGGTGGTGAGAGAGAGAGAGAGAGAGAGAGAGAGAGAGAGAGAGAGAGAGAGAGAGAGAGAGAGAGAGAGAGAGAGAGGGCAGAGGTGAGAGGAAAAGGTGAAGGAGAAGGATAGGGAGAGTTACTGCCAGTGAGTGAGTGTGTGTGTGTGTGTGTGTGTGTGTGTGTGTGTGTGTGTGTGTGTACAACGACCCTGCTCACTACCGCAAGTTGAACACCAGAACATACTAAGCACTTACATTAAAAATTCACACAATAATAATGAAGAGAGAGAAAGAGAGAGAGAGAAAAAAAAAATGGGAGACAGAAAAGAAAAACTTGATCTACCTTCTTTTAATGTTTTTGATCTCATCTGAGAGAGAGAGAGAGAGAGAGAGAGAGAGAGAGAGAGAGAGAGAGAGAGAGAGAGAGAGAGAGGGAGACAGACCACAACCAGGACCGCCCAGGCAGGTTAGGGCACGCACAGTCACCATGATCGAGTGTGGCAAAGCAACATCAACAATTCCACTTGACCGCGAACACAGAAAGGACATCAGCGGACACGGACGGACACACGGACGCACCTCAGCTATGCAATTATCGCTTGATTTATGGCCGCTAAACGTGTCACGGCCATACATCTGCTGAAGAGTCACCGTGATGGATTGTACGTAAGCGCGGCGTGCTACGTTTGCTAAATTGGTGTGGTGTGTGTGTGTGTGTGTGTGTGTGTGTGTGTGTGTGTGTGTGTGTGTGTGTGTGTGTGTGTGTGTTGCATGGGGTAGAGTTTGGGAGGAAGGGACGACTTGGGTGATGTTTCTTACCTCGACTAAAAAAAAAAAAAAAAAAAAAATTGCAACACTTTTTTTTTGTATGTTGTCTTGTGTAGTGGTGACTGCCAGTGAATTTCTACCAATGACAAGATGATTTATGATGATTCTCCTTCGTTTCCTTCTTCTTCTTCTTCTTCTTCCTTCTCGTCCTTCTCCTAATATATCCTCCCTCTTTACCAGATACGCTTTTATCAAACCTTCACAGATCGATCAAAAGATAAATAGACAGATTGATAGTATATTGACCATAGTTTTCGGATTAACATAGAGTCATAAAACAAAATCTGAACTTTAAAACATAATACAAACACACTAATCAAAATAAAGATAACAAAATCTGAAGATAAAACTCAAACTGAACCTTAAATCACAACACACACACACACACACACACACACACACACACACACACACACACACACACACACACACACACACTGTCTGCGTCACATTCCTCTTATCTTGTGCTGTTCTGTAGCGTTCGTATGTTTCCGTCACACCTACGCACTTTTTATCATACCTGTCACCCCTACAGACACGTGCTCAAACTAACGAAACGGCGGGGTGTGTTACTTGTTGCTACACACACACACACACACACACACACACACACATACACACATATACCGATACGTGTGTGTGTGTGTGTGTGTGTGTGTGTGTGTGTGTGTGTGTGTGTGTGTGTGTGTGCTGTGGTCCTCTTTACAAATGTGCGTGTGTTCGGTGCATTATAATTTTGTATAGTATATGTGTGTATGTACGTGTGTGTGTTGACGGGGGATGGAGGGAGGGAGGGGAAGAGGAAGGGGAAGGGGAAGGGGAAAGTTAGCTGCCACTCCAACCCTGCATCAGCTGTTCATTCACCCATGCAAGGAGTGGTGGGCGGAATGAGCACTCCAAGGAACACCACCGGCGGCACGGCTCTCCGGTGGAAGGATCGGCGGGATAATGCATTGCTGGAGGGCCCGAGGGAGGGATGGTGGTTTGGCTGCAGCTAGAGGACGAAATCGACTGTGTTTCTTTCTGTGTGTGTGTGTGTGTGTGTGTGTGTGTGTGTGTGTGTGTGTGTGTGTGTGTGTGTGTGTGTGTGTGTGTGTGTGTGTGTGTGTGTGTGTGTGTGTGTGGGTTGACTTTCCTGCTCCATGTCCCTACTTTCTCGTTCCTCTGCTGCGGTCTACCTACTGACTACTGTACCCTTCTCCTCGGTGTTAACGTACTCGCCCCCTCTCGTGTTACATCGAGTGAGTAAGGTTGGAGAGTGTATTCTATTGTCTCTCTCTCTCTCTCTCTCTCTCTCTCTACGCCACAAGGGGCCAAGTGGCGGTGCAATATAGTGTACAATACAGTGCTCGACTCCTGCTAAGAGAATGAGAGCAAGTTCATTCGTGGCTCCTGGCGGTTTCCTGACGGGGACAGTGTTTATGGTTCGTTTTCTTCCTTGCTGACCCTAGCCAGCGCCGTGTGACTCTCGCTGCTCCGCCATACAGCTCAATAAGTCTTCACAGGGCTAAAGTGACCGCAGCTTGGGAGTTTAAACCTTTTCCATTTCCCTTGTCCTTATATTTTTTTTTTATTGATTCTTCTCATCTCTATTCTGTCCAACTCCCTAATACAAGAATTAACCAGTATTCTCAATCATTCATACCTTTCTCTGGTAAACTCTGCAACTCCCTGCCTGCTTCTGTATTTCCATCTTCCTACGACTTGACTTCTTTTAAGAGGGATGTTTCAAGACATTTGTCCCTGTCTTTCTGCTAATTCCCTACCAGTCTTTTAGGGAACGAGCATTTGAAGTGGGCCTTTTTTTTCAATTTTCTGTTGCCCTTGGCAAGTTTCCCTCCTGCATAAAAAAGTGAAAAAAAAAACTTTACTAGGTGCATAAAAATTTAGAGTAGGACGTTTATTTATTTTTAGTAAAGAAGTGTTTATTTGAGAGGATGTTGTATAAAAAAGCAAGTGTTTGAGTACATGATGGAAATTGTGAGGGGAAGAACAGTCCAGCGCTGCAATCAAGGGTTAGTGAGAGAAAGCTGCAGCGTGTACCGTGTGTAACTTATTGGAGACTCCCAAATATGTGTAAAAGTATGATGAACAGAAGACCGTCAAACTGAAGTGGAGAAGTTTAATGATTAGTCAAATATATAATACTAACTCCCGCGATGATGTGAAGCACGAGAGAGAGAGAGAGAGAGAGAGAGAGAGAGAGAGAGAGAGAGAGAGAGAGAGAGAGAGAGAGAGAGAGAGAGAGATACAAAAGCCAGAATAAATAAGATAAATAAAACAAAACAGGCTTGCGCAAGATTATCAGAAATTATCGACGGTCAGAATGGCGACATCAAAATATAAATCAGGTATTTTTACGATAGCTCCTTATTTTTTGTTTTGCTTCATCAGACACTCGGCAAACCAGAAGCGAGTGGGGAGGGAATGACCACCACGGGAGCAAGCCACCACCATCATCACCATCACCAGCACCAGAACCACCACTACCAACATTATGCACCACGTCAGGCCCGGCTCGTCGTAACAAGGGGGTAGCGGCGACGAACGCGTATCATCAACAGTCGCTTCTTAATGGCTGGTTACGCATCAATAACTCTTTACCGCGCCACTCCAGTCTCCTTGATAATCACACCCCAGCCGTCGCCGCCAGCCGGGCCCGCCTCGTTCACAATCCATCATTATTAAGGTCACTGCCGCTGGTGTGTCTTCCTGCAACGAGTCTACCTACACACACACACACACACACACACACACACACACACACACACACACACACACACCGCGTAGTGTAGTGGTTAGCACGCTCGACTCACAATTGAGAGGGCCGGGTTCGAGTCCCGGTAAGCGGCGAGGCAAAGGGCAAGTCTCTTAATGTATAGCCCCTGTTCACCTAGCAGTAAATAGGTACGGGATGTAACTCGAGGGGTTGTGGCCTCGCTTTCCCGGTGTGTGTTGTGTGTTGATGTGGTCTCAGTCCTACCCGAAGATCGGTCTATGAGCTCTGAGCTCGCTCCGTAATGGGGAAGACTGGCTGGGTGACCAGCAGACCACCGAGGTGAATTACACACAGGTGAACACATTATACCGTAAGGTATATTCAGCCATTTGTTTCTCTTTTTCCCTATGATTATTCCACTTTTCATTTTCCTCTCCTTTCCTCAACCCCTCTCCATACACACACACACACACACACACACACACACACACACGCCCGGTAGCTCAGTAGTTAGAGCGCTGGCTTCACAAGCCAGAGGACCGGGGTTCGATTCCCCGGCCGGGTGGAGATATTTGGGTGTCTCCTTTCACGTGTAGCCCCTGTTCACCTAGCAGTGAGTAGGTACGGGATGTAAATCGAGGAGTTGTGACCTTGTTGTCCCGGTATGTGGTGTGTGCCTGGTCTCAGGCCTATCCCAAGATCGGAAATAATGAGCTCTGAGCTCGTTCCGTAGGGTAACGTCTGGCAGTCTCGTCAGAGACTGCAGCAGATCAAACAGTGAAACACACACACCCACACATCTCGATCCCCCACTTTCCAGTTTTTCCTCTCCTTTCCTCGCCTCACCCCCTCCCCACACACACACACACACACACACACACACACACACACTCCCACACATCCTCCATCTCCCACTTTACAGGTTTTCTTCTCCTTTCCTCCCTCTTCCCACACACACACACACACCCCTTCACCCCCCCCCACATCAAACAAGACTACTTTTCTCCTTGGTAAATAAAGTTAGGTTTAGGAAAAATTTATCATGGTTGGGAATTATTCTGCACTACAAATTTCCCTTCCCACTTTAATATTTTCCTCTCCCGTGGTAAAGTTTAGTTAAGATCGAAAAGGAGGAGGAGGAGGAGGAGGAGGAGGAGGAGGAAATCTGCCATCAAGGGAATTAGTTTGGAGTGGAATTTATACAAGGAAGGAGGAAAAATCTTAGTGGTTGAAATTTACACAGAAACAGTGAGCAACACACACACACACACACACACACACACACACACACACACACACACACACACACACACACACACACACACACACAAACGCAAAACAAATTGGCTTTTCTCTAGGTTCTTCATCCCTGCCTCTACTGATAACAACATAATAAGCGAGACTCCTTTTTCCATCCATTACTCTGTCCTTCGTCGCCCAAACCAATGCATAACAATAAGAAGAAACTCTCAAAATAGCCACGAACCAAGAGACGCACTGCAACAAGACACTCCCACAACCACCGCTACACTGAAGGCTGCGTGTCTGACTCCAAGGAACACAACCACAGAGGAAAAACACGACAGAAGGAAGAAGGATACAGAACAACGTGAATGGAAGAAGGAAGAAGGATGGCAAAAGAAATGGAGGAAAGAGGAAAGGTAGGAAAGATAATGAAGAAAGGTAGAAAGGTAGAAAGAAGATGTACAGTAGGGAGGGGAAAGGTTAGGTTAAAGAAATGACGGATGGAATGAATAAAGGAAAGAGGAAGAAAGAAAGGTAGAATGAAGAATTAAAGAAGGAAAAAAAGGAAGACAAAAACAAGAAATATAGAAAGGAAGGAGATAAAATGAAGAAATGAAAATAAAGTAAGTTTGACCCAAGAACAAAAATAAAAGAGCAAAGGAAAGAAAAAAAGAAGAAATGAATACCACTTAAGAAAATTGGGAACGTCAAAATATAGTGTAAACGTAGAAGCAGCACACACACACACACACACACACACACACACACACACACACACACACACACACACACACACACACACACACTACGTCAAGGCACAAACACGCCAAAATTTAATGATCACAGCCTCGTGGAACTAAATATCTAATAATAAACATCCCTTCGAGGCAGCACACACTGAGCCTTTAACTCCTCCTCCTCCTCCTCCACACGGTCAGCTATTTCTGTCCCTTGCATTCATCACTCTAACCCTTTACTGTTAAGACTGTCCTTCCTTTAACTCTTTGACTGCCACTCGGTTCACCTTTCACTTACTACTAATCACTCTACGTCTTTACTTGTCCTGCAGCCACATCAAATCTTTGTATAGGGAAGAATTTGCGAAGTGTATCTTTTTTCATTAGTAACTTTCTTATAGAGACTTCACGTATTGCTTCTAGTGCTGGTAATTGCTTGGTGCTGCAGTGAACGTCGTGAAGTTTGCTGAGAATACTAGTTTGAATAAGGAAGAATTACCGAGGTGTGTCTTGTAGGTGTTGATAAAGACTTCACGTATACTCCTAGTGTTGTTAGTGTTTGATGCTGCAGTGAAAGGCTTAACTAATAATTGTGAACGTCGTGAAGTTTGCTGAGAATATCAGTTTGAATAGGAGAGGAATTGCGAAGTGTGTGTTTTCTCATTGGTAAGTTTCTTGTAGGTGTTAATAAAAGATTTCTAGTGTTGTTAGTTGCTTCGTGCTGCTGTGAAAGGGTTAATTAATAATTGTGAACGTCGTGAATTTTGGTGAGAATATCAGTTTGAGTAGGAAAGGAATTATGAAATATGTTGATAAAGACTTCACGTTTTGCCTCTGGTGTTTTTAATTGGTTTCTGCTGCACTGAAAGGGTTAGCTAACAATTATGAACGTCGTGAAGTTTGCTGAGAATATTAGTTTGAATAGGGAAGGAATTGCGAAATATGTTGATAAAGACTTCAATTATTGGTTCTAGTGTTGATTATTGCTTCGTGCTGCAGTGAAAGGGTTAACGAATAATTGTGAACACCGTGAAGTTTGCTTAGAATATGAGTCACGTCTTTTTCTAGGCTACGGAGGCTGTCTATGAGAAATGACTACATATAAATCTAAATGTAAAATAAGTCTAAGGAATTGAAGGTGATTAGGAGAAAAAGAGGTGTTCAGCGGTAATAGGATTGTCGGTAACTGAGTTTTTCTATTCGTATTTTTTGTAGATATTTTTTTTTTTTTTTTGTGTGAGTTCAAGCAAGAAACGATAAGAAAAATATCTGCGTCACCGTTCGTGGTATTTCTATTTCTATTTACCCCACTTTAACTGACTGTAAGGCAAATGAAAAATAAAAGAAGAAAAACAGAAAAAAAGAAGAAAAAAAAACAACAACAACAGGGATAAGAATAAGTAATAACAATCAGAGAGAAAATAAGATGGAGTTTGGGAGTTGTGTATCAGTGAATGGGGGAACACAGCGGGGTTGATGAAGGTTTGGCGTATGATTCCACAAGACAGCGATGGAAGGGGAAATGAAATACAGTAATGAGCAGCAAAAAAGACACAGCTTGATAGAAAATAAAGACAGCAAAAATGAAAGCCATGACATTACTATACCATTAAAGGACAACAATGACTAAATAATAATGATGAAAACAGCGGTGACAGCAAAAGACAGCAATGAAAACATCCAAAGGATGGAGAGTGACGAATCTATTTCATCCTTTTAATACCTCTCTCTCTCTCTCTCTCTCTCTCTCTCTCTCTCTCTCTCTCTCTCTCTCTCTCTCTCTAGTAACGATCGAACGGACTCAGGATAAGAAAACAAAAAAAAAAACGCGCATAATGAGACGAGATAAGAGACAAGGAGCACAAGGGTAGACAGCAGCAGCAGCAGCAGCAGCAGTAGCATCCCTGACACAGAGAGATAAAGGTAAGCATTGCACTGAAGCGACCGTGAGAAGACAGTGACATCAATTTACTCACAAAAACGCTCTTCTCTCTCTCTCTCTCTCACTACAACCGTTTTCCAAGGTCACAGGGATGATTAGCGAGTTTTCAAGAATCTTTTTCCCGTTAATAATGTAGGAATCTTGTCACTCTGCCTCTAGAACTTTAAAACATCTTAAAATATTATCAATTCAAATAAAGCCTCTTGGAATAGTTGAGGTGAAGCACAGAAGTGTTTGAGAATACGAACTATAGTCATTAGTCACAGGCCGAACACAATGCATCGCCTCCACAGTTTTCCTCCAGAGCGAGTCCTTTTACCAACTAAGAATCTAATTTGTATTGTATTGTACTCTCTTTAACGTTACGGAACATTGACTTGATTGCTTTTAAGGCATTCACTGCTTGACAACTTTTCTTCTCATCACCTACAACTTTTCAGACGTCATTTTTGTGCTAAACTCTCGTAAATATTTCAGTAGGTTTAAAAGGACGAAATTAACCATGAGTACTGTACTGAAAATTCCCTGAACAGCACTGCCTCCACCCACAAGTCACCCAGTCACCACACACCACCATCCACCATCCACCACACATTAAGTAGGCCGCTTATCACACGGCGCGCTGGAGACAGGACAGAGGTCCGTATTCAGAAACGCTCTGCTCTCTCACCACGATTATTTTCAAGGGTCACAGAAATGATTAGTGGAATTTTCAAGAGTGTTTCTCCAGTTCATAATGTAGAAATCTTGTCAGTCTGTCCCTAGAACCATTGAAAAAAAAAACAACAGCTTAAAAACTCGTGTAATTTTAAATAAAACTTTTTTAAAATAGTGGAGGTGAAGCACAGAAGTGTTTGAAAATACGAGCTATATTCATTAGTCACAGGCCGAGCACAATGCATCGCCTCCACATAATTTAAACCTATTCCGCCATTGCAAGTTCTTTATCTACTACGAAGAATACCAGTCAGAAGACGAGGAGTAATCTGTACAAATTGAGCCAGACATGTACTACAACGAGACGAGGCACGAAGACCCTCATCACACCACAGCATTCTCAAACGCCCGGGTGCCTTATCTCCACAACAGGCTCTCGCTGACAGCATTGCGAGGTCTTCAAGAGTGTTTACATAATTCAAGTGACAGTTTAACAAGGATTCCACGCCTTCAATAGGACACAACACTCGTGGGAACCTTACTTATCATCTCCATGGCTTCCAAAAAATAGTTCTAACGGACCGTGGTTCTGTATGTCCCTATATAGCAATGGTTCGCAATGGCCGCCACTCTCATTAATCCCTTTCAGTACTGGGACGCCTTTTTTTATCTCGAGTTTTGGGTATGATTAGACGACCTTATTGACATTAGGAAGGGTCTATGGAGGTCAGAAGATCAATGACCACAGCATTCACTATTTTGATCCCCCCATGCAAGTTTCTGAAGCTGTGTAAAATCACCAAATAGTAAGGAGAATAAATACGAAAACATGTTCTGGTACTGAAGAGGTAAACACGCCCTGGTGAAGCCCAGCAGTGTACACCACCTCATCATTTATACTCCCAGACATTCGCTAACTTGCTCTGCTTACTGGGAAATATTGGAAACAGACGCATCCCTTCCGCCTCTCTCTCTGTCTCTCTTTGGCGACGGTTCATCTCCAGACTCTTAAAAAAGCAACAGTTAGAGGGCATTTTATCAGTAGCCACTTGACTCACTCTCTTGGCGGGACGTGGAGTGATAAGAAGGGAACATCGTGGATTAAGGAGCAGACCAAGCTGGGGACATCTTCACTACATACGGTTATGAGATAAAAGAAGGCGGACATGCGCAGGACACATCACGCGGCGAGCTTATCTTTTACAGACGAGCGAAGAGAAAAAGAACATGCGGGTGGTACAAAAGAGGTAAAAAAGTCAAGGAAAAAAAAAAAAACCCTTAAAACGAAAAGTGATATAAAGTTCAGGCTGAAGCGGCGTGGAATAGACGGAAGGAACATGGACAGGAACGAAGGGAGATAGCTGAGTTGTATTCTTGTGCTTAAGATGAATAATTGAGGCTGTTCATGATGATGGTGGTGATGGTGGTGGTGGTGGTGGTGGTGGTGGTGGTGGTGGTGGTGAAAACAGTAACTTATTATAGAGTTTAGTCATGATTTCCCGTGGTATAAAGAGAGAGAGAGAGAGAGAGAGAGAGAGAGAGAGAGAGAGAGAGAGAGAGAGAGAGATTATTAAGTACCCTATGACACGAAGTTAATCTTATCTGACCACGTAACTCTCTCTCTTTCTCTCTCTCTCTCTCTCTCTCTCTCTCTCTCTCTCTGGTCGCGTCCACACAAAACAAAACACGGAAAAACGACTCATAAAACAGGCACTAACATTCTCATATTTTCCTGCCATGAATAACTAATAAATTACTCTCTTATCTAACTAGTGGTGGTGGTGGTGGTGGTGGTGGGGGTGGGGGTTGGGGGTGGTGGTGGTCCTCCTGTAACAGCCTCCCCACCACCATCGCTATACCACTACACACCACAACACCACAACACCACCACAGCAACACCACAGCTCCACCACCGCGTCTCGCCTTGCTGTGGCAGTGTTCCAGGTGTGTGTGTTGCTGCAGACAGGTAACCAGGTAACGCCCGGGATAATTAGCCGACAGGTAAATACGTAGTGTGTTCTTTTAACGTCTTGTTGCATTAGGTTATCTCTCTCTCTCTCTCTCTCTCTCTCTCTCTCTCTCTCTCTCTTTCCTCCTTCTTATATTCTATTCCCACTCTTCTTTTTTTTTCTTTCTCTTTCTCTCTTACCTTCTTTCTTCCCCTTTTTCTTCTCCCTTTGTCTATATTCTATCTTCAACACTTCTCCTTTTCTCTTTCTCTTTTCCTCTTCTTCTCTTTTCTTCTCCTTCTCTTTATTCTTTCTTTTCTATTTTTCTTCGTTTCTTCCCCTTTTCTTCATTCTTTGCCTATATTCTATTTCCTTCTTCACCTTTCCTTTTCTCTGTTTCCCTCGTTATTCTGTATCTTCTCTTCTTCTCTTTATTCCCCGTCTCTTCTTGCTCCCTTTTCTCTTCTATCACTTTTACTTTCACTTCTATGCCTTCTATTTTTATTTCTGTCTCTCTTCTTCGCTTCTATCCCTCTTCTTCTTCTTCATCTTCTTCTTCTTCTTCTTCTTTCTCCTCCTCCTTCACAAACTTCCTCTATTCTCTCTTCCCACGTCTTCCTTTTGCATCCTCTCAGTTTTCTTTCTTTTTAATCTCTCTCTCTCTCTCTCTCTCTCTCTCTCTCTCTCTCTCTCTCTCTCTCTCTCTCTCCCCCATAATTAACCAGATGGTAGAAAGAGACCTTGCACAGTTCAACGATGTTAGTGTTACGTAATTCTCTCTCTCTCTCTCTCTCTCTCTCTCTCTCTCTCTCTCTCTCTCTCTCTTTAAGAGGATTACTAGAGCTAACGTAAGATAATTGATACTGTTGAAGAGGAGGAGGAGGAGGAGGAGGAGGAGGAGGAGGAGGAGGAGGACTTACTATTACTTTTAAATCCTCCACCTCTTCCATCTTCTCCTTGTCGTTGTCCACCATCGCCATCACCACCACACCATTTCTTCTTCTTCTTCTTCTTCTTCTTCTTCTTCTTCTTCTTCTTCTTCTTCTTCTTCTTCTTCTTCCTCCTCCTCCTCTTTAATTCAATTTCACAATCCCTGACAGTGACAAACAGCCGACCTGACTCACTTTCCTTCGCCACAAAAGACACACTAAAGGAGATGACGTGACTAGAGGCAATATATTCTTTTTCAGCTTACGTATTTTTTTTTTTTTAGCATTTTTAATAATTGGTATGTGTAAAGCGTATTGAGACTTCTACTAGGGCGATAATTCATAGTATTTTTTGGTGTTTTATTACTGTTACTATTACTATTACTACTACTACTACTACTACTACTACTACTACTACTACTACTACTACTACTACTACAATTACTACTACTGCCACATTTTTACTGGTATTTTAAAGTAAGAGCAACACAGATATTTAACGCAATTTCGCATTTGAAGAGTCGCAGATTTTCTTACGTCAAATTCAATGTTTTATATGATTTATTTTCCCTCTCAACAAATCATAACATATCCAAATCTTAATACTCTCTCTCTCTCTCTCTCTCTCTCTCTCTCTCTCTCTCTCTCTCTCTCAGTACATATCAGGTATTATTTCCTTGTCAGATGGATCACATGATTTGAAAGAGATACTGATCAGTCACGTGTGTGTGTGTGTGTGTGTGTGTGTGTGTGTGTGTGTGTGTGTGTGTGTGTGTGTGTGTGTGTGTGTGTGTGTTTAATTAATGGATGTATAGAAGTAAATTATCCTTTGGTAAATACGTGAGGGGTAAAGGAAAGGTGGTTTTAGAGCGAAGACTAAAACAAAGGAAGGATGAACAAAGGACGGAGGGAATAAAGAAGGGTGAGAGATAAGAGAATGAATGACTAGATAAACCGATTGCAGAGAGAGAGAGAGAGAGAGAGAGAGAGAGAGAGAGAGAGAGAGAGAGAGAGAGAGAGAGAGAGAGAGAGAGAGAGAGAGAGAATATATGAGAAAAACCCAGGGAAATAACACGAAAAAGAAGAATAAAAAACATGGATAAAACAATAAAGAAATTAATGAAAGAAAAAAAAATGAATGAATGAAAAACTGGGAAAAGTGAAAAAAAAACAAGAAAAATGAGAGAGAGAGAGAGAGAGAGAGAGAGAGAGAGAGAGAGAGAGAGAGAGAGAGAGAGAGAGAGAGAGAGAGAGAGGAACACTCACCACACCGGAGTATCGAGGCACGTAGGGGCGGAGCACGTCCTTCATAATCGCCTCCAGAGCCTTTTCCTCCGGCGGGCACAGCTTCTTCAGAATGGTGCCCTGCTTCATCCCCGCCCGGAAGTTACCTGAGGGGAGGAGCGGAAAGTCAGTGTTGGTGGTGGTAGTGGTGGTGGTGGTGGTGGTGGTGGTGGTGCTGATGTTGTTACTGACGCTGCTGTTGTTTGTGTTGTTATTGTTATTCTCATTAAATCATTGTGGAGATTACTACTTTTACTACTACTACTACTAGTACTACTACCACTACTACTATCACTAATACTACATACTACTATCACTACTATTACAACAGCAACAACATCAACACCAACACCATCACCACCACCACCACCACAACAACAACAACAACAACAACAACTACTACTACTACTACTACTACTACTACTACTACTACTACTACTACTACTACTACTACTACTACAGACACCTCAGACAAAAATAAATACACGGTGCCATTGTTTTTTTCTTTCTCTTCTTTTTTTCAATCATCGCCATTCTTCACTAGACTTGCCACCATTACTCTCATTAGTGACGCTTACAAAGGCTCCATTCACTCGCACTATCGCCGCCAACCCTCCCTCGTATCAGCGCTATTTGTGACGTGGCTGCTGTAGTAATCTTGGGAGGAGGAGGAGGAGGAGGAGGAGGAGGAGGAGGAGTGGAGATAAGACGACATTTTATCCGAGACTTTTATACCGGAACACGAACACACACACACACACACACACACACACACACACACACACACACACACACACACACACACACACACACACACACACACACACACACAGCCTGCTAGCTTAACTATTTCGGTGCTAAAGACAGAATGATAATTTCTAACCTAACTAAACAATAACGTGCAGGAGACAGTACAAGGGGCCCCCGGCTATACCATAACGCGAGACAATTACTGGCATTTTTCTCTCCTTGAATGTTTTTTCTTCTCTATTTTCTGTAACTTGCATCCTTCTTCTCCTCAGTCTTTGCCTCTACAGGTGGCGGGAAATCCCTGACGCAGCCCGACGCTCACCTTGGCGTCCACCTGTGTGAGAGCCGCATCCACTGATTAGAGTATCTGGACAACTTTTCTGAACAACAATGCGATTGCTCCTAATGTTTTCGCCTTTGTTTCGAGAGTATGGTGCATGTGGAGGTGCCAGATTACTTGATGAAGCTTGAAGGCAAAGCGTGTTAATTGTAGAAGTTAAAGATGTGTATTCTTGAATGTTTCAGAGCTATATCTCCATTTTTTCTAACAGCTGCAGTGGAAGTTGTGAAAATCTTCCACGGGGTTTCCCGAAGAGTGATAGCATACGTAGGCACGCTTCTCTTACCGTTCCTTGCGTCTGTCTGGAGACAGCGTGTGCCATCAGTGGCGTCATTCCAACCACGGGAAATTAAATCAAGCTGGTCGCTGTCTGTCATTTAGTGAGACGGAACGCTGTGCTGTGCTGTGCTGTGCTGTGCTGCACTGTACGCACCATACACAGTGGTAACAACGCTCCGCCTCGTGAAAGGTTATTTGACGGCCTGACTAAACTTTCCGTGGACAAAGATACAGAGTGACGTCATTGGTGACACACGCTGCCCGCTGCTGACGGATGTACGCAAGGCTAGTGTGTAGCCGCCATGGCTCTGCCTCACCATGTCTCTGCCTCACCATGAATTTACCTCACCATGGCTCTGCCTTACCATGTCTCTGCTTCACCATAACTTTATCTCATCATGGTTCTGCCTCACCATGGCTCTGCCTTATTATGGTTCTGCCCCACCAGAGGGACAACGCCCATCAGAACAGACCAGTCATCTTTGTGGCGTCTGAAATTCGTCATGATGGGACCGAAATGTTTAGAACACAGCCTGAATGGCAGCAGCTTCGCCAGGTGCGCCGCACGTGACCTCAATGCTGAATTACTGCGTATGAATCACATACACACATACACGTAAACCTTATCTTGATATCTGTAAAGTTTTTTTTTTCTCCCAAGATTACGACTCAGGTGAGGCGAGGTAAGCGCTTCCCTCAGGGCCAGTGCCCGGTGCCCCCCCCCCACCCCCAGAACCAGCCACCACCACGCTGCCACACACGTGTGCTCTTCTCAAACATTCCTCGATAAGTGTTTGTTGTGTATTTCTATTCTTATTACGTTGCTTTTCATCAAGACACAAGAAGTAAGTGTGACTCGATTCTCTAACGGTATTATAAAGTATGTGAAACTCGTGTGATTTTGTATTCTTGGGTAATGAATAGTACTGAGGTGTTTGCTTGTGTGTGTGTGTGTGTGTGTGTGTGTGTGTGTGTTTCACTGTTTGATCTGCTGCAGTCTCTGACGAGACAGCCAAACGTTACCCTACGGAACGAGCTCAGAGCTCATTATTTCCGATCTTCGGATAGGTCTGAGACCAGGCACACACCACACACCGGGACAACAAGGTCACAACTCCTCGATTTA
>NC_059292.1:29351542-29361542 GCF_017591435.1 Portunus trituberculatus | reverse complement strand
TACACACACACACACACACACACACACACACACACACACACACACACACACACACACACGTCTTCCTGTTTCTCGAGTAATTGTTTTTATTATGACTTGATTTGATATTAAACTAAAAACAGAACTTAAGTCGTGATATGAAGTAAATGACCGCTTATGTTTCTGCCATGCCCTCCCAAACCCACGCCATGCCCTTATACGATGTTTCCCATGCCCTACACCACTACACGACCGCGCACACCCACGCACGCCCCACCCACGCCCTTCACGATGCCTCCCACGTAACTTCACGCTTTCCATATGCGTCCATACTTTGAAACACTCCCTCTCTGCACCTTCACTCCTTCCATAAGACTATAGTTGAAGTGAGACGAGTTTTTTAAAGGTGTTACTATGAATCCAGTGACAGATTAACAAGATTTTTATATTATTAACAAGAGAAATCCATTAGAAACCAAGCAGTAATCTCTGTGGCCTTTTGAATATACTTGTAGTGAAAGAGGGGTTTTGAAAGGTATAGCTATGATTCCAGCGACAGATTAACAAGATTTTTATATTATTAAAAGGAGAAACACTCTTGAGAAACCACTTAGTCATCTCTGTGGCCTTTTGAATATAGTTGTAGCGAGAAAGCAAAGCGTCTTACCGTCCCTTCTCCCTTACACACACACACACACACACACACACACACACACACACACACACACACACACACACGAACTTCACTCCTCCCTTAGTTAAACACATATTTCACGACCTCCCACACTCTCTTCCGCCCACCACGACCATCACACACCCGATGCTCCTTAAAAAGCAACACTAATAACACTAACACAGCCTTCTATTTACCTGAACTCACGACCAGACGCCCTCTTTTCGCCCTCAGCCTCCCTAACTCCTACAAACACAGAGCGGGAGGAAGACATATAATCCGTCTTCCCGCCACAGTCACTCCTTTCATCTGTTAGCGCCTATCCTCTTCCTCTTCTTCTTCCTCCTCCTCCTCCTCCTCCTCGTAGCGTCGTTACTGATATGCTGAAGGAAGGGTAACACTGGAAAAGGTCGCTGCTCAGTGCTTCGTTCCTCTCTCTCTCTCTCTCTCTCTCTCTCTCTCTCTCTCTCTCTCTCTCTCTCGTCGTCACCTATAAAAAAAAAAAAAAGAACCATCACGGATATTCCTCGGCCACCCACCCACACCACACACCCACTCGCCTCCCACGACACAAACACACACACACACACACACACACACACACACACACACACACACACACACACACACACACACAATCTTGACCTCATCAGTGTTATCAAATGTGTAATCAGCGGTGACCTAAAGAAAGTATGTTTGACCTACGCCTTGTTAACCTAATGACGATAGCAGATGATACCGTGGGAGGAGGAGGAGTAGAAGGAGGATGAGGAGGAGGAGGAGGGCAGCCCACTTTTTGTTTCTCGTATTTATTTAGCCATGTAATGTTTGTTTTAAGTCATTGTGCAAAGAAAGACAGACACACACACACACACACACACACACACACACACACACACACACGTCAAGGTCCCCATAGCAGCAGCCACTGACCAATAGAAAGGACCAGCTAGCCTTCCTCCTCCTCCTCCTCCTTCTCCTCCTCCTCCTCCTCCTCCTCCTCCTCCTCCTCCTCCTCCTCCACCACTTGGGCAAGATAATAAAAAGCATAATTGCTGCTAAACATGAATGACCATCACGACAAGCATCTCTTAACCACTTCTTCTTCTTCTTCTTCTTCTTCTTGCTCTCTTTCTCCTCCTTCCCTCATCTGTTCTTTTTATTCGCCTATTTTTTTTCTCTCCTTCCACCTACATCTTCTTCCCTTTTATCTCTAACCTACCATCACCATGCATCTCTCTCTCTCTCTCTCTCTCTCTCTCTCTCTTCCACCACCACTCCTCCTTCTCCTCCTCCTCTTCCATTGTTCTCTTCCCTCCTCATCCTTCTCAACAATATATCAATCCTCTCTTCCCTCGCAAATTCTTTTCGTCCCCTTTTATTCTCCTTCTCTTCTGGCCGCCAACAGCAATATATCAGCTCCTCCTCCTCCTCCTCCTCCTCCTCCTCCTTCTCTTCTCTCCACCTCCCCCATCACCATCACCACCAACACTGCATCTTCACCTCCTCTTCCTCCTCCTCCTCCTCCTCCTTCTCCTTTTTCTTTTCCCGCTCGTTCGATCTATGTCATTTTCTTGCCGTTCAACAATAATTAGCCAAGATGCTATTAACAGGTGACTCTCCTCCTCCTCCTCCTCCTCCTCCTCCTCCTCTTCCTCCTCCTCCTCCTCCTCTCCAACCATTCATTTCAGTTGAGCCCAAAAAGGGAATGAGACGCCACAACCTCCCACTGCCATTTCCATCACCTCTTCCTCCTCCTCCTCCTCCTCCTCCTCTTCCTTCTCCTCCTCCTCCTCCTCTTCCTTCTCCTCCTCCTTCTCCTCCTCCTCCTTCTCCTCTTCCTGTGAGCCCTAAAACCTGACCCCGAATTCCTGTCCCGTGTAGCAAGGTTAGGGAAGAGGGAAAGGGTTGGTAAAGGGCTGGAGAAAGGGGAATAAGGAGAGGTATAAAGGAGAGGTGAAGAGAAGGAAGAGAAGAGAAGAGAAGAGAAGAGAAGAAATGAAGAGGAAGAGGATCTAGGAATTGGAGAGTGATAGGAGTGAAAGGAGGAGGAGGAGGAGGAGGAGGAATATGAGAAAGACAAAGAGAACAAGAAAGACAACGAAAATTGACCACAAGGAATCTTTATCGCTATCCACTATATCTTCCCCGGACCGCTCTCTCTCTCTCTCTCTCTCTCTCTCTCTCTCTCTCTCTCTCTCTCTCTCTCTCTTTCTTCATCTTCTTTTTCCTCTCCTATCACCTTTCTTCCTCTGGCCGGCTCTGTTGCGACACACCGAAGCCTTTGTTCGTTAAAGGGGGGATTGTTGAAACGCTGATCCTGAGGCGACACTGTGCAGCGTTCATTAGAGTCAAGATCAAGAGCGGGGCCAATGCTGGGGGTGATGGGTATATCGGCGGGAGAGAGAGAGAGAGAGAGAGAGAGAGAGAGAGAGAGAGAGAGAGAGAGGGGAGGGAGATTCAGATTCAGATTGTTTACTATTCACTAGAGTGGTTCTTACACACATTACAAGCACAAGACACTAAACATACATAAATACCGGTAATATGATATGTAACTCAGTAAATTAAGAAATACTCGTCTAAAAGAGAAGAAAAAGAAAGGAAATTGACAATAAGACCATAGATGCAGCACAGAGAGAGAGAGAGAGAGAGAGAGAGAGAGAGAGAGAGAGAGAGAGAGAGAGAGAGAGAGACCAGGATATCTTCAGTCAGACTCAAACAAAGAGAGAGAAACGCGAGTAACATGCAATGAAAGTCGAGATGTCCACTGTTCATTGCAAAAAGCGGATATAGATTTAGTCAGTCAGCAGTGTTTCCAGTCTGTTGAACCAAACCAAACCAACCCAACCCAACCCAACCCATACCAGGCATTTGTTCAAGACATTTGTACCAGACTTTTAACTAACTCTTCTTATCTTTAAAGGAACTGGCAATCAAGTGGGCCTTTTTTTTTATATATATTTTTTTAGTCGCCCTTGGACAGCTTCCCCCTCTTGCATAAAAATAGACCTAACCATAACACAACCTAACTATACCAAACCATAACAAAACCATACCATAACACAAGGGGACTGGCAACTGAGTGGGCTTTTCTTTTTTTTTCTTTACATTTTTATTGCCCCATGGCCAGTTCTCCTCTCTTACTTAAAAAAAAAAAAAAAAACAATCTAACCATACTATAAGGTAACCATAATATAACCTTCACAAATAGAAAAAAAAAAAAAAAGCTTCTCATATCAGGGATTGCTCCATAGTAGATCTGAGTAAGTACGTGTTTACAGTAGTACTCTTCCTCCCTCTTGTGTTCCTCTTACTCTTGGTCCTTCCCTGCCCTGCTAACTTCTATCTGTCCCATAAAGCACTTCAAATGGTATTACAGCTTGGAGAGAGAGAGAGAGAGAGAGAGAGAGAGAGAGAGAGAGAGAGAGAGAGAGAGAGAGAGATTACGAAAACAGAGGGACAGCACGAAGCGAGGGATAGTCGTTGAGAGAAAAGAGAGAAAAAAAAAGAAAATAAGAATAAAAAAAAAAGATTGTGAAAAATGTGGGAGTGGAAACAAACAAAACATAACAAAAACAAAAACACGAACCAAAAAACGAAGACAGACTAAAATATAAGAAGAAAAACACGCAAGCAAAGTTATGAGAGAGAGAGAGAGAGAGAGAGAGAGAGAGAGAGAGAGAGAGAGAGAGAGAGAGAGAGAGAGTGAGAGAGAGGAAAAAAAAGACAAAGAAAGGTTACAGTTATTTTACCGTGTGTGTGTGTGTGTGTGTGTGTGTGTGTGTGTGTGGAGGCGTAAGGGCATGGTGGTTGGGGTTGGTCACGATGGTGGAGGAGGTGGAGGTGGAGGTGGAGGAAGTCGTTCCACCTTCAGCCATCCACACCTTCACGATGCTTATTATTAGGCATTGCATTATGTAGGTGGAAGAAGAGGAGGCAGGACATCCGGGTGGAGCAGGAGGAGGAGGAGCAGGAGGAGGAGAAGGAGAAGGAGAAGGAGAAGGGAGGAGGAGGAGGAGGAGGAGGAGTAAATAAAACTTGATTGGTTTGTCAATTGGTATGATGATTACTTTTATATTCTCTCTCTCTCTCTCTCTCTCTCTCTCTCTCTCTCGCAGTGATAAAGATATTTGCCTACTCATTAACTCACTCATATCGTCACTTCAGTCTTGATTGGCAAGTGTGAAGGGAAGAGGAGGAGGAGGAGGAGGAGGAGGAGGAAAATAAGACAGGGAGAGTTGGGGGATGTCACAGGTGTTAGAAGGTGTCCTTGATGGGGCTCATGGGGGCGAGGAGGAGGAGGAGGAGGAGGAGAGAAGCAGGTGGACAGAACACTTGTCTAGAATAAAACAGAAAAAAAGTAGAAAATATGTATATAAAGAAACTAGAAGGGGGAGGAGGAGGAGAAGAAGGGGAGAAGGAGGAGGAGGAGGAGGAGATGGAGATGGAGGAGGAGGAAGAAGAGGACACACTCTTGCCCTGAGGAGATGAGTGTCTGGGTACGCCCTGGCCTCCCCTCCCCTTAATTCCCCCCTTCCCCCCCTAATGCTGCACAAACCTGCCCCCTTACTCCGTACCCCCTCCTTCCTCCATCTCTTCCCCAACCTCCTCCCCCTCCTCCTCCTCCTCCTCCTCCTCCTCCCTCCTCCTCCTCCTCCTCCTCCTCCTCCTCCCCCTTCCCTTAAAACCCTACGAGCAACGGTATGTTGTGTGTGTGTGTGTGTGTGTGTGTGTGTGTTTGCCATTATAACAAATAATACATTAAGAATGTAAGGAGAATACTAAGTGATTTTCTCTCTCTCTCTCTCTCTCTCTCTCTCTCCGCTTTCCTGACTGCCTCTCTTAATTCTTCGTGTAATATCTCGTAACATAATCTCTCTCTCTCTCTCTCTCTCTCTCTCTCTCTCTCTCTCTCTCTCTCTCTCTCTCTCTCTCTCAAGAACTTGCGGAGGAAGAGAAGAAATGAAGAAAAAAAGAGAAAATGAAATATGTGAAATTTGAGAAATGACTCCATGTTAGATTTCCACAGAACACGAAGGAAGAGATTACATTTTATTCTCTCTCTCTCTCTCTCTCTCTCTCTCTCTCTCTCTCTCTCTCTCTCAGTGGTCTAGGTCAGGGTTGTTTTCCCTCGTAAACAAACAAGCTCAATGTCGGGAACTCGTGTGTGTGTGTGTGTGTGTGTGTGTGTGTGTGTGTGTGTGTGTGTGTGTTTGCAATTCAAGTGGTGATGGTGATGCTGGTACTACTACTACTACTACTACTACTACTACTACTACTACTACTACTACTACCACCACCACCACTACCACTACTACCATTACCACTGCTGCTACTGCTACTACTACTGCTGCTGCTGCTGCTATTACTACTCCTACTCTCACTACCACTATTACTACTACTACTACTACTACTACTACTACTACTACTACTACTACTACTACTACTACTACTACTACTACTGCTGCTGCTGCTGCTACTACTGAAGCTATTACTACTGCTATCTCTACCAATACCACTAACATTCTAACTGCTACTTCAATAAAACTAGCACCACCAATACCACTATCAGAACAGCATCAACATCACCACCCACTCTTACAAGGCCACCACAAGGCTTCCCCCAATCCTTCACCACCCCTGCTGATGTGCACCACCACAACCACCAAAGAGTAAGGGTTATCGCAGCCAAACACGAAGACCACACACACAAGAACATAAAAAAAAGAGGGAGAAAGAAGTGTTTTTGGGCAAGCGGTAACCAGCAGACTAAGAGGGCAATAAACAAGCACGAAGGCCAATTACTGCCAGTGTTGTTTGACCGCCAAGACGAGTAAGACATTCACCAAGATACGTACTTATAGAAAGGTATCACGTTCTGCTAATTAACGCAGGTGCGAGGTCTTAACTAACGGGGTAATAAGGTGTGTGAATATCCATAATACAAACTGATGTATATATATATATTTCTCTTCACTCTCTCGTGTTATGTATTTCTTGGGGTAAATTGATGAGGTGGTGTAGTGGAGTAGTGGGTGTATGTTGGTTGGTTTTGATGTGCAGTTTGTGTATCAGTGTTGCTTTGGTGTCATGTGTAGTCTGTTCATGTAGTAAGTAAGGTCTTGTGGTGTGTGTGTTTTGTTGATGTTTGTTCTGCCTTTGTGTTTCTTTGTGTTGTGTGTTTAGTGTGTGTATCTCAGAATGAGGAGTGGTGTAGCTGGTGGTGGTGGTGGTGGTAGTGGTGTGTGTGTGTGTGTGTGTGTGTGTGTGTGTGTGTGTGTGTGTGTGTGTGTGTGTGTGTGTAGTGGTACAATGCGCCTTGATCGAAGAGTGATTTTTATTATCGTTTGAATGTTTTTATGATCATAACCGCTTAATTTTGCCATTATGAATGCTTACCTCGTAGAAAAAAATCAATAACAAGGCGCACAAACACGTTACTCAAAACACACAAAGCCAATCTTTAATTAGCGAATACTTACACTCACACACACAAAAAAAAAAAAAAAAAAAAATAAATAAATAAATAAATAAAAAAAAAAAATTCTAACCACGCTATCGATCAGTGTTCACACATCGTCACTTTTTGCAGCCTCCATTACTAATGCAATTATATCAGTAACTACCAAACGATCTTATCAACATAATAAGAATGGTGAGGAGAAGAAAAAAAAAGCACTTTTACAAATAAGAACAACAACAACAAGAGCAACATCAACATGCTAAACACGTAAATAAATTAGACTGCCTCACAAAATAATATTACTAGATACAATATATTTTTTCTTTTTGCCCACACGAACGTTGACAAATAGCTGGCATTAGGGAATCCAGCCACGAGGAGGAGGAGGAGGAGAAAGAGAAGGAGGAGAAGGAGAAGGAGAAAGAGAACTAGAACGGGACTGCGGAGGTGAGGAGGAAGGGTGACCACTGCATGCATTGAACGTGTGCCAAGACATCAGCAACAACAACAACAACAACAACAACAACAACAACAACAGCAGCAGCAGCAGGTAATAAATATATGCTACCTATAATCAATTAATGAGAGAAGCAAACGAGACAGACAGGTAGAAGTGATGGACAAGAAAGATATCTGACACACGAAGAGAGAGAGAGAGAGAGAGAGAGAGAGAGAGAGAGAGAGAGAGAGAGAGAGAGAGAGAGAGAGAGAGAGAGAGAGAGAGAGAACACATAAATATCCAGGAGTAAGATATTTAGGTTTGAGGAACAGGTGAGCAAGTGTCCACGTAGGTAAAGGTACGTCCAGGTGGGCCGCTGTTACCTTTATCATTGCTATTATTATTATTATTATCATTATTGGTATCGTCACAGTCATTATCATAACTACCGGGAAAGGCTAATCATTAAGACATGTTAAGATTTTACAACTCTAATCGACGAGTTTTCTCTTCCCAATAACTTCAGTAGGAGTAGTAAAAGTATTAAAAGAAGAAAGTAGTAGAAGAAGAAAGTAGTAGTAGTAGTAGTAGAAGAAGAAGAAGAAGAAAAAGAAGAAAACGAAGACGTAGACACATTAGAAGAATAAGAATAAGAAGACGAGAAGAAGAAGAAGAGAAGGAACACCACCACCACCATCACCACCACTACCACCACTACCACCACCAGCACCAACAACAACAAGATGAAGACGGTGGTGCTGGTGATGGTGGCGGTGGAGGTGGAGGTGGAGGTGGCAGGAAGGCATCACAAGACAAGGGAATATCAGCCACCTCTAGAAAAACCTCATCCTTTATTACTGAGGGCGTCTACTGACCAACGTGTCATTACTGGAGAGCCACGAGTGGGAGGAGGAGGAGGAGGAGGAGGAGGAGGAGGAGGAGGAGGAGGAGGAGGAGGAGGAGGAGGAGCAGGAGAATATACCAATCTTATGCGAATAGATGAATTTCTACATACGTACAATTTTAAGTGCCTCTACGTGTGCGTGTGCGTGTGTGTGTGTGTATGCCCCTCACACTCTCCCACACACCCATGAAAGGCACCAAACTCCATAAGATTGGTGCGTTGAACGATTACTCCACTCAACTCTTCCACCATCATCTCCTCCTCCTCCTCCTCCTCCTCCACCTCCTCTTTCTCCTCCTCCTCTTATTCTTCGTTCTCTACTTATTGTTCGTCCTTTAGTCTCTCATCTTCTCAACTTCCTCCTTTCTTTCTTCCTTTCTCCTTCAAATGCATCTTCCTTCTCTGTAATATTTCCTTTCTTTTTTCCTCTTCTGTTTACCTTCTTTCCTTTCTCCTTCAAATATATCTTTCTTCCTTTCTTCTTCTCCTATCTATCTCCTCCGTCTTTCTCTTCCTTAATTTCTTTTCTTGCTTCTCCTCTTTTCCTCCACTTCCATTTTACACTCCTCCTCCTTCATCACCTTAGTATTTTTTTCCCTCTCATCTGCTCCTCTTCCTCTTCCTTATAAATCTTCTCATCTCTTTTTTTTTTTCTTACTTTTTACTTTATGCTTTAAAAAAAATTCGTCTCCTCTTCCTTTTGTACACAACTTATTCTTCTTCTTCTTCTTCTAAACATCTCTCCTCGTCTTCACTAATCTGTCTCTTCTCTTCATTCATTTTTTTTTTACTCCTAACAAAACGATTACCTCATTTTCCTCGACATTCCCCCCTCTCCCTCCTCCTCCTCCTCCTTTCTCCTCTTCTTTCTCGACCTGATCTTTTAATTCATTATTCATTTCCTCCTCCATTTCACCACAAACTCACTCTTATCTCCTCCTCCTCCTCCTCCTCCTCCTTGCACACCTGTCCTTTATCTCATTAGTCATAGTTTGCACCTGAGACACACATATTTTCAGGCCTTGTTATGATAGCACCCCTCCACCCTCTCTCTCTCTCTCTCTCTCTCTCTCTCTCTCTCTCTCTCTCTCTCTCTCTCTCTCTCTCTCTCTCTCTCTCTCGACAAGGAAACAATATCGGGAACTTGATACGTGGCGGGGTCAAGGAGGGCAGAGAGAGAGAGAGAGAGAGAGAGAGAGAGAGAGAGAGAGAGAGAGAGAGAGAGAGAGAGATGCGACTGAATAAAGATAAAAAGAAAAGTACCATATTCAATAACCAACACACACACACACACACACACACACACACACACCCACGCAATTTGTCAATTAGAGTATAGAGGTGGATGGGGGAGTGAGGGAGAAGGGAGTTAATGGGAAGGGGGGGATATGGGTGGAGGAGGAAAGAGGAGCGGATGTAGCGGAAGGGGAAGAGGTGAGAGACGAGAGGGAGAGGGAGAGGGAGAAGGAGGGGAAGAGAGAGGGAGAGGGAGAGGGAGAGGGAGTGAGGGACGCAAAGGTTATGAGTTACCAAGTATAT
>NC_059292.1:29344042-29346542 GCF_017591435.1 Portunus trituberculatus | reverse complement strand
GGTAGGTTGGGTGTTGGTGATGGAGAGGGCTAGGTAGGTTGGGGTGATGGGGTGATAGGGGGACGGGGGGAGGGGAAGGGAAGCAGCGAGGTTGTTCGTCACTTAAACCAACAGAACTCCTATTGGTGGTGGTGGTGGTGGTGGTGGTGGTGGTGGTGGTGTGTCTGGTGTACTTCTGTCTAGTGTTCAGCTCTCCCAGTCACCTCCCTCCCCCTCTTCCCCCCCTTCTTTCACTCTCGCTACAGCTTCATTTGTACTATTGCTCTTGCTTTTTCTTTCTTTCTCTCTCTCTCTCTCTCTCTCTCTCTCTCTGCTCCTAATCTCACATCTTAATACTACTCCTTTCCTCTGTCCTCCTTCTCCTTTTCCTCCTCCACCTCCTCTAACCACGACTACTACTATTACCACTATTACTACCACCATCACCACCACCACCACAACAACAACAACAACCCAACTCCCAAACGAGACAAATATACACCAAATCACTCCCAGCCTCGTCCCTTCCTCACACACACACACACACACACACACTGACACCACCCATCACACAGCGCTTCCATATCAGTGCAGGAGCTGGTGTGGAGCCTCGGGCGGTGCAGGGCTGGGGTAGGCTGGGGCGGGGCTGGCTGGGGAAGGGTGAGGAAGGGCAGGGGAGCACCACAACGGGCTTTTCTCGCCATATAAGCCTTGACGCTACTAGGAGGACGTGAAGGTGGAGAAAACGAAATGCAAACAACGGGGTGTTGATGGTGGTGGTGGTGGTGGTGGTGGTTGGGTGGTGGAGTGCCGCGCCTCTTCACGCCTCCACGCCACATCACATGCCATCATGATCCCTACAGATCGCATTCCTCAGCATTCCTTAGTGGTTTTACATGATATACTCGTAGGCTGTAGTGGGAGAGGTGACAGTATCTTAAGAGTGTTTATAAGCGTGTTTTTAAGTGTTCTCGTGGTTCTGGTCATTGTAGTAGTTTAGCAAGAGTTTTCAGGATCACCAGCACGAAATACACTAAATGTTCTCTTCAGTACCAGGATGCGTTTTCATATTCATTCTGGTTACTATTTGACGATTTTATACAGCTTCAGAAACCACATGTTGGGATTAGAACAATAAAAGACTGTGGCCATCAATCTTCTGACCTCCATAGACTCTTCCTAATGCAAAATATAATCGTCTAATCATGCCTAGAAATCAAGGTAAAAATCCGTCTCAGTATAAGGGAAGCGCTGATGGAGTTTAGAGCTTCGAGCAGTGTTTTAATGACTCTAATGGTTTAACATGAATTCCACGTTACCAGTACGACAGACACTTATTAGAACAAGAGTAATCTTTCATGTGGCCTTTGAAGAACCGTCCCCCTGAGAGGAGAAAGAGTTTGATTACGAATACAAGCCAATGGGAGTATTTTGATGATTCTACTGGCTCGTATTCTAACATGGGGTGCTATAGTCACCAATACGAAGAACACTTATAGGAACAAGATTAATCCCTCATGTGGCCTTTGACGACGCTCCGTGTGATACAGCATAAGAAAAACAACTGAGACTGCAAGGAACCATCAGATTTAAGCTCGTACTCTCAAACTTTTCTGTGCTTCACCTCCACTATTTCAAAAGGTTTTATTTACACTTACGTGAGTTTTTTTTAAGGTGTTTTTACTGTTCTAAGAGCAGAGTGACATGATTTCTAGATTATTGATTGGAGAAGAAGTCTTGAAAACACCGCTAATCATTCCTGTGGTCTTGGAGAATAGTCATGGTGAGAGAAAAGTTATTTTTAAAGTGTTTTGACTTTAATCTAATCTACTTAACCTAACCTAACTCATCTTACTTTGTCTTCTTCTCTTTTTACTCCTTCTTTTACTACTACTACTACTACTACTACTACTACCACCACTAATACAACTACCACCACCACTACCACCACCACCATCACCACAACAACAACTCCAACATTCAAAACAACATTTACGAAAACACCAAACGACTCACGCTCCGCCATTGAGTCAAGCACTGTACAACATACACACCACACCTCCTCCAGCACTCCACAGCCCCGCCACCGTCAAGGGAGAGCCAATAGTCAGTCTTGTTTGTTTTCTCAGAGGCATTCAGCACTTTCAGTTTACGGAGAGAAGGACGGAGACGCAAAGGAACACAAAGGAACGAACGAACAGCAAACGTAGCAGACAGGGTGTTTGAAACTAGAGAAAGGGGATTGGGGAGGTGGTGTCAGATAGCTAGGGGAGAAGGGATGTGGGGAGGTGATAGGAACGGATGAGGGGAGATAAAAAAGGAAGGGTGTAGGGAAGAAATGGGGAGATAAGTAGGTAAAGCATAGGGAAAGACAGTAGTAAAGGAGGTAAAACGAAAGGTGGGGAGACTATTAGCGAGGATGTGGGGAGAAAAACTGAGGAAATTTGGTTGTGGGTGTCAAGGGAAAAGGTTCTGGGAGATGACTGTGTGTGGGGAGGAACGGAGATAGTTGTCAGGAAGG
>NC_059292.1:29334042-29339042 GCF_017591435.1 Portunus trituberculatus | reverse complement strand
TAGCATAACTTTCCTACTTGTCATCATAATGAGTTGAGAGAGATCAGCAAGTAGTTTTGTTGGGTCAGTATTTTCACCCTGAAAAGCTTTCGATGTCCTCTGTATGTCCTGCAATATTGGGCGCAGAAAGAGCATGTACAACTTATTGATGGGATCATTATACATATTGTATAGCATCTCTGCAGTATAGCACATTTCATCAGATCTTGCTAAATCAAAATGCATTTTGAGTTCTTCCCACTGAGCAAGAATGCGGGTCACTGCAGGTTCCAGTGATATCCACCTCGTGTCACATACTCTAGGAATCTGTAGAGGAAGCTTCCCGTCATTCAAGGTTTCAAACAAGGTCTTGTATGTTAGCTGCCTTTTCGAGGAATGACTAAACCAACTGTATGTCTCCCGCACCAAATATTCAATGTTTCTCGGAAGTGTTTTTACTACAGCATGAGACACGGCTAGCTGAAGAGAGTGGCAGACACAACGCACCATGATCAAATTTGGGAGCTCCAGATCCTTCTTTAGCATTTCACACACACCATTGTTTATGCCAACATTAACACTTGCATTGTCAACCCCAACACCGAGTAGGTTTTTAGGATCCAACTGGACATCACATAAAACTTGCTTTATGGCACTGACAATTGAAAGTGCGGTTCCGTCTTCCAACTCAGCTATTGCAAGGAAGGTTGCTACTATTTTCCCTAGTTTCCTACTGTAATACCGTGCAGTAACACCAAGTAACTTTGTAACAGAAATATCAGTGGATTCATCTATCACCAAGCTGTATTTTTCATTACCTATGTCTTCCCTTAGGTTTTCATAAAGTAAGGTGCCAAGACATTTACGATGATGTTTTGCATTTGGTTCTATGTAACTTAAGATTTTCACTGCACTGCTGTCACTAAACATCACTTTGCAAGCTTCTGACACATGGTCCACCGTCAGGAAGGACGTATGTTCAGCAATCACCATAGCCAGTCGTCCTTCTGCTTGACTAGTTGACTGGCGTTGACTGTCACTGACTTGTGAAAATGGTATTTTCTTTGCCTCGAACTAGAAAAAGGTTCCGCTGCTCGAACGTGCTTTACAGAGCTGGTATGCCTTCGTAAGTCACTGAGTTTTGCCGTTATTTCACATTTACAATAAAGACAGTACGCCTTAGTCTTATCTTTCTCCACAGGCCTCAGCCAGTCCTTCAAGTCTGGGATAGATTCCCAGCTCTTTCTGTACGCTTGAGCGTATGTTGGACCCATTTCTACTGGACCACGTGTACCAACTAGTTCGGTAAAGAACGTGTAACTGAGACCGTCAAGGCGCTACCAGACCTCGTTCCCTACACCTATACAAGTACAATACTCGTAACGTACCAGTCACTTACGGATCCAGCCTGGTGCTGCTGCATAGTGTTGTCAATGTAGCGCTCCTACAGCGTTCTGTCACTGGCATATCCACTGTAGAATATACTAATTTATGCAGAATTAATTTTTTATTTTGACTCAATATCATTGCGCTAGATCATGCACCAAATCCGTTTAAAATGCACTAGAAAATGCGCTATGCGCTAATCACAAAATTACCGCGCTGTTTGTAACGCTAATGCGCCAGAACTAGCGCATTTCGCGCCAACTTGGCAACACTGGAGCAGCGTGATGTGATGGTGGTGGTGGTGGTGGTGCCGTGGCGGTAGCGGTGGCGGTGGTGGTGGTGGTGGTGGGCACTAGTGACGGTGGTAGTAGTGGTGGTGGTGGAGGCGGGGCGGTGGTTGAGTAGCCAGATACTGTATACGATTAACGCTATACTTTCACTATACTTCTCGTCTGTCCATGTGTGTGTGTGTGTGTGTGTGTGTGACGTTCTTCCCGTGACGTTATGTGTGTGAGTGCGTGGCAGTGTGTGCGTGGACGGATGAATGTCTGTTAGTAGGTGGGTGGGTGGATGAATGGATGGATGGATGGATGGATGGATGGCTGGGTGGATGAGTGGGTGAGTGAATGAAGTTTCTCTACCACCTACAGTTCTAAATGGATGTAGTTACATTGGGCAGGGATTCCTCAGCCAGCTTGTATGTACAGTACGTGTGTTCTAACTATGCCTCCAATCCAACTTCACCACTCTACTCTTCCCTTCATCTCTCTTCCTTATCGCTCGTTCTGCATGTTCCAGCGGGGTATTTCTGGATGATCAATTACCCCGGGATGCTGTTAATTAGTTCCTACCTTTCTGCTGTAGGTGAAGTCACTTGGTTGAGTTTCTGTAGTTTCCAGGCGGATATCAAAGGTAAACGTGTTTCAAGACATTTAGAGAACTTGCATTTAAATGGGCCTTTTGTTCATGTTTTGTTGCCTTGGTTAGTTTCCTTCTTGCAAAAAAACAAAAAAATAAATAAATAAGAAATAAAATGAAATAAAAAGAAATGAATAAAAAGAAGAAGACGAAGAAAAAGAAGAAGAAGAAGAAAAAAAAAAAAACACTTCCCTCCCAGCACCACTTTAGCAACACCCTCATCCTCCTTCCCTTGCATTCCCCTGCATTCTCCCCATCCTGCTCTAATACACCCTACCCCTCCATACCCCTACCTCTCCACCTCCTCCTTCCACTTACCACCCTATTCCAATCCATCTTTCTTTCCTTAAACTCTTCTTTTCTCGTGTTTTTTTTATTGTTTTTAACAGTTTTGATAATTCTAACGCTTCAAGAGATAAGGAAAAAAAACTAATTCATTTTCTTGCATACGTCTCTCTCTCTCTCTCTCTCTCTCTCTCTCTCTCTCTCTCTCTCTCTCTCTCTCTCTCTCTCTAACAAACATAAACCCCTCCAAAAGTAACTAAAGGGGTGGTAATCTGTGTTTTTCCGATGAAGGGAAGTAAGGAGAGAGAGAGAGAGAGAGAGAGAGAGAGAGAGAGAGAGAGAGAGAGAGAGAGAGAGAGAGAGAGAAAGGAATGACAGGTCACTGAGGACATGAGGGAAGGGAACCATGCCACCAACTCTAGTAATGAGGATGTGAGGTGACGGGAGAGTGACGGGAGGGTGACGGGAGGATGACGTAAGGGTGACGAGAGGGTGACGGGGGAAGGAAGAGAGGGATGAGGGAAAGGTTAGGTGATGGGAGTGACGGGAAGGTGGGGATTGTAAGGGGAATATAGTAGGGATGGAGGGTGAAGGGGTGAAGGATGAGGGAGGAGGAGGAGGAGGAGGAGGAGGACAGGAGTTAGGGAATAATGGAGGACAATGGAGGATGTAATAGATATCTTAATTTAGCTTTTCCTGGGGTTTGCTCCGTGTGTGTGTGATTCCCTATTTGATCTGCTGCAGTCTCTGACGAGACAGCCAGACGTTACCCTACGGAACGAGCTCAGAGCTCGTTATTTCCGATCTTCGGAACAAGGGACAACAAGGTCACAACTCCTCGATTTACATCCCGTACCTACTCACTGCTAGGTGAACAGGGGCTACACGTGAAAGGACACACACCCAAATATCTCCACCCGGCCGGGGAATCGAACCCCGGTCCTTTGGCTTGTGAAGCCAGCGCTCTAACCACTGAGCTACCGGGCCGGACAGAAAGACCTTTGTGTGTGTGTGTATGTGTGTGTGTGTGTGTGTGTGTTAATTTGCTTTTCTGTGTAACAGACGGTCTGCAAAGAAAAGGTTAAATATGACTTTCGCTCTCTCTCTCTCTCTCTCTCTCTCTCTCTCTCTCTCTCTCTCTCTCTCTCTCTCTCTCTCTCTCTCTCTCTCTCTCTCTCTGTGTGTGTGTGTGTGTGTGTGTGTGTGTGTGTGTTACCGGACATAAAATTGTACTACGTCATATGGACACGGGTAAAACACACACACACACACACACACACACACACACACACACACACACACACACACACACAAAGGTCTTTCTGTCCTGTTTTGTGGGTGGGGAGTGAAGGAGGTGGGTGGGTGGGTGTATGGGTGGGTGGGGGTGAGGGAAGATGAGGGAGAGATGTAGGCGTTTTGTGAACATAATACCACCACAAATCTCTCTCTCTCTCTCTCTCTCTCTCTCTCTCTCTCTCTCTCTCTCTCTCTCTCTCTCTCTCATCCACTTCTACCTCTCCGTTCTCTCATCTCCACTACCACCATCAACACCACCAACAGCACCATCACCACCATCATCACCTCATCACTTATCATTCCTGGCAATTTCACCACTTAGCGCCACCACAGTCACCATCACTACCACCACCAGCATCTCGTTATGTACACCTGGATAATTTAGAGAAAAATCATAGCTGTCGGAACTGTACACCTGTTGTGACTTGAGAGGCGAGGTGGTGGTGAGGAGGAGGAGGAGAAGGAGGAGGTGGAGTGAGTAGGTGGTGAGAAGAGTGGAGTGGAGTCGTGTGGAGTCTGAAAGTGGTGGGTGGGAGGCAGTTGGTGGCGCCACAAATTAAGGAAATATATACTAATTTTCTGGCGTGTCCTATAATTTCAGACAAGAGTGACGGTCAGCTCATCTTCGCTCCCTGGACATGGTGCCGCCCTATGCCTCTTATTCTTAACCACTTCAATATTGGGACACATTTTTACCTCGAGATTTATGTACGATTAGGCCATTTTATTGACATTAGGAAGTCTATGGAGGTCAGAAGATTAACGGCCACAGACTTCACTATCTAAATTTCTCACATAGATTTCTGAAGCTGTACAAAGTCACCAAATAGTAAGCAGAATGAATATGGAAACGTGTCATGGTACTGAAGGGGATTAATTAAAAACTTCTGTGCTTTACCTCCACTATTTCAAAAGCCTTTATTTAAATTGACACGATTTTTTTAATGGTGTTTTTACATTTCTAGTGTGTGTCAGTAAAGAGAGAACAGGGACACACTTCTCACCGACGACTGTGATAAGGGAAGGTTGTGAATGTAAAGGTGATGGTCTAGGAAATCATTCTATCGTCTCCGTTTTGATCCAAATATTCTTCTCTACGAATCAATGGTCAGTATTCAAAAGCGTTTTGCTCTCTC
>NC_059292.1:29319042-29329042 GCF_017591435.1 Portunus trituberculatus | reverse complement strand
AAGGCTTGAGATGATCAATAGGGTTTTCTACGACCATTTGTCCTCTTAACCCTTTCAGTACTGGGACATATTTTTACCTTGAGATTCATGTACGATTACACTAATTTATTGACATTAGGAAGGGCTTATGGAAGTCAGAAGATTAATGGTCACAGTCTTCACTATTCTAATACCCTCTAAGTTTCTGAAGCTGAATGAAATCACTAAATAGTAAGCAGAGTGAATATGGAAACTCAAGGGGTTAAATACTCTAGAAATCTTGTTAATTTGTTACTAGAACCATAAAAAAGAGAGAGTGAGAAAAAAAAATACCTTGGAAAACCTGCGTCACTTTGAATACAGTAGAACCTTTTGAAAGTAAAGGAGGTGTGGACTTTGTTGGAGAATACAGTGCTAAACCAATATATTTAGGTCTTCATTTTTCACTTTTTTTCTTTTCAATATCTCTTCTTCCCTTTCCTTTCTTTCCATTTCTCCTTCTCCTCCTTGAAAGTAATGAAGGTGTGGACATTGTTGGAGAATATAGTGCTAAACCAATATATTTAGGTCTTCAACTTTTTAATCTCTCTTCTCTTCCCTACCACTTCCTTCTCCTCCTCCTTCTTCTCTTTCCTCTTTCCTCTTCCTCCTCCTTCCATCCATCACAGCACATGCAGGCCTCTTCCTTTATTCATCCCCATCTTTCTCTATCACCACTCCCATCACCACTCCCATCACCACCACCATTACTACCACCAGCACCATTACCACCATCATCACCACCATTACTCCCATCAACACGCCATTACTAGGGGTGTCATTATGGCCGCCTCATTGTCATTATTCTTGCCGTCATTATAGCTTCATTATAATTCACATTAACCAAACGCCGTCCATCCATCCCCTTCACTTTTATTCATTTATTCATTCTATTTATCTAGTCTTATTTATTTATTCATGTATTCATTGGTCTTTGTATGTATTCATGTATTCATTGACATATCTTGGTGTTTATTTATTTATTTATTTATTCATTTATTCATCTATGCTTTTTTCTTGGTTTTGTTCCTTGTTTTTTTCTTTTCTTTTCGTTAACGTTTTTTTCTTTTCTTTTAGTCATTATAATTCATTTGGTTATTTCTCGTCTAGTATGTCTCTTTCTTTCTCTCTCTCTCTCTCTCTCTCTCTCTCTCTCTCTCTCTCTCTCTCTCTCTCTCTCTCTCTCTCTTCACTAATCCCTTCCTCTATTTCATAATCATTAGTGGCGTGACGTCACTGGAGATTAATACGTGAGGTGATGAGACAGTTACTACTTCAACACGCACTGCTTACGTCTCTCTCTCTCTCTCTCTCTCTCTCTCTCTCTCTCTCTCTCTCTCTCTCTCTCTCTCTCTCTCTCTCTCATACCAACCTTTGCCTCAGTATTCGTAAATCGATCTTCTCTTGAAAGAATCCAATGTCTATAGATGTCCAAGTCGTGTCTAAAGATGTCCACTCATACACAGCCTTGCTTCTGAACCAACTTTTGCCAATCTTGTGTCTTTTTCTTTGGTGGCCATTGGAAGACATGTTAAAGAGGAGAGGAGCTGAACACTAGTGATACCCTGCGTGAATGCGACGTATAGATGAATAGATGAGTAAATAGAGATAGTATACACTTGAATCAGCCATATCTTGAATACCGTCCACCATTCCTTCCTTTCTCACTCTCTCCCTCTCTTACTCCATACTCTATCCTCTCATAACAGGTGCGTCCCGCCAAGGCCACTTCTCCGTTACACATATGACAAACAGGCGCCATTGGTTTACCTTCCACGCGTCTCTCAATATGGTCAGATTCATCGGAAAGACAGCTTACGTCAAGGCACACCCAGCTGTCCAGTGACGTGTGCACTTCACTCTATCGTAAGTCTTCTGCTTCACTGACAGTCTCCACATGATATCTGATGACTAATAGAGTGAGAAGATCATCAGATGAGGAGATATGAAGAGGAGCATGACGCGTGAGAAGTTATGGAAATGGAAGTGAGAAGAAGGTGAAGGCGGAGGTAAGCATGTGTCAACGAGAACCTGAGGAACGAAGGGTTGGGTGAAGCTTGAATAATGGCCATCTCCTGACATGATTTAAGTTAGAGTCCCTAAAAACACAAACGCTCACCACAATGCCGCCAACTCTAAACTCTTCAAGATTTGCCACTAGTTAGTAAAAGTACCACTGCTGCAATATTCTTTCCGTGCACTAGAACACACTGAAGTTTTCATATTAACCCTGAAGTACATTATAGATATACAAATAGGAGTAAACTGGTCACTGACGCTGCATACCCGTTACCGGGTGACACCAAGGACTGTTAAGTACCCGGTGCCATAACTATTTTATTAACAGCTTCAGTGCAGGGATATATTTTTTCCATGAGGTTTGAGTATGATTAGACGGTTTCGTTCACATTAGGATGGGTCTATGGAGGTCAGAAGATTAATGGCCACAGTCTTTACTATTTTAATCACCACATAAGTTTCTGAAGCTGTATAAATCACCAAATAGTAAGCAGAATAAATATGAAAACATGTCATGATTCTGAAGGAGAGAGAGAGAGAGAGAGAGAGAGAGAGAGAGAGAGAGAGAGAGAGAGAGAGAAATAGATAAATAAAATAAAAATCGTTATTGATCTCTCTAACATAATGTCAGCATTTAACCGCTTCAGTACCACGACACATTTCCATGTTCATTCTGCTTACTATTTGGTGATTTTATACAGTTGCAGAAATTTAAGTGAAAATTAAAATAATGAAGACTCTGTCCATTAATTTTCTGACCTGAATAGAGCCTTCCTAATGTCAATGAAATAGTCTAATCGTACACAAATCTCAAGGTGTCCCAGTACTGAAGTGGTGTTCGTTGATCGCCGCAGTACTCGCAGACTTGTTTAGAGACCGGCACCTCAAAGGGCCTTTTTTTTTTTTTTAAAATGTACATAATCTTTGTTGCTCATGTGTACATGAGTACATAAAAAAGAAGGGGAAAAAATAAAAAGAAAAACATCACCGCTACTAATGTTTTCCTGAGTCAGTCATACAAAGGTGCGGCCGTCACGTTTTCTATCACTGGTCAGCTGTACTCCTGTCAAGACCCGCACCACAGAAGGCACAGATAATAGCTGGAAAAATTGACGAGCCAGTGAATAAATTGTTAGTAGAAATATGACAATTGAGACTCTCTGCTCTTAATATCCGAGTGCATTAAAATATACAAGAATCCACCAGTATTTCGTGTAATATTAGGAAGGAACACCAATGAGGTACAGGTTTTCTTGCGTTAGCCATTCGTAGAGTAACGTTTTCTGAGAGCATCATCGCTGTCTGGGGCCACTCGATGTTTTTTAACGGGGGACTACGAATCTTTTCTAATGTTTAATGTAAGGGTGAGGTCTGCCTTTAATAGTATTGCAGATTTACTTACTTCTATATGTTTTGTTCAGTCAATTATCTTTTTTTTTCATGATCTCACTGCTAAATAGTTGTTTGTATGGAAGTTAGTCTACACAGGTCTGGTTTAGTTCAGGAAGCTTTGCCTTTATATCGACGCTACTCTGATGTTTCTATCTTCTTAATTCCATCTTCTTGTCTACGGCAGCTGCTCAACACACCCTCCCTTTCTTGTCTAACATACTAGCTCGCCTACTAAGTTTATCGGGCACACATGCACGTCAACAACAATCTTTTATTCTGTTATTTTCCTTAATGTTCTAATCGTTTCTCTTCTTCTGTCCAAACTCTTCATTTTTCACCATCTGTCTCTTTCACCTCTTCAGTACCATGTTACGCTTTTATATTTATTCTACTTGATATCTGGTGATTCTATACAGCTTCAGAAACCTATGTGGGTATTTAAGATAGTGAAGATTCTGGCTATTAATCTTCTGACCTCCATAAACCCTTCCTAATGTCAATAAAACGCGTCCCAGTTTAGAAGAGGTTAAGTTAAATTCTGTTTACACACACACACACACACACACACACCTCGTAGTGTAGTGGTTAGCACGTTCGACTCACAATCGAGAGGCCAGGGTTCGAGTCCCGGTGCGGCGAGGCAAATGGGCAAGCCTCTTAATGTATGGCCCCTGTTCACCTAGCAGTAAATAGGTACGGGATGTAACTCGAGGAGTTGTGGCCTCGCTTTCCCGGTGTGTGTTGTGTGTTGGTGTGGTCTCAGTCCTATCCGAAGATCGGTCTATGAGCTCTGAGCTCGTTCCGTAATGGGGAAGACTGGCTGGGTGACCAGCAGGCGACCTTGGTGAATTACACACAGACACACACACACATACATGAATGGAGTGTTGAGCTGTGAAGGGAGTGGTGGTGGTGGTGTTGGTGGTGGTGGTGGTGGTGGTGGGGAGTAGAGGAAGACGGTCTGTTTATAAGGGACTCATGAAATACAAAAGGTCATAGAAAAACTTGGAAAAATACAACTTGCATAAAGAAAGATGGAAACACTACAGCTTTCTACAGAGATACTATTCACAGAAATTTGCAACAAGCTGGGTGGATCTGCTGAAACTTTCCTTGCAAGAAATGTTCAATAATACAGAGGTAAGATTAGATATAACAGTAATAACAACAACAATTACTACTGCTAGTACTACAACAAAACAAGTACTACTGTTGTTATTACATGAACTACCGCTATTGCTACCTACTACTATCATAACAACAAAAAACTGCTACTTCTAATACAACAACAAAAACTACTACTACTACTGCTACTACTACTACTACTACTACTACTACTACCATGAATATACAATAACTCTGGACAATATTATCAAGACTTCTTCCTTGTGTTGTATCTAGATAACACACACACACACACACACACACACACACACACACACACACATACACACGTTTCAAGGTCAAACTTTCCATTTCTACTACTCTTCCTCTTCCTCTTCCTCCTCCTCACCACCTCCGCCACCTCCACTACCACCGCACGGCTACGGGCTATATAATTCCACCTTCGCAGACTCGGTTACACTTTCTCTCGTCATTTTTGCGTCACTAGATACGGAGAGGACTGCGTCACATTCGCTGCCAGTACCCACACTCATTAGTAGCGCCTTTGTTTCAGTATTGTCTGTTACTTCGTTATATTGTAGTTACTATTGTTGTTGTTGTTGTTGTTGTTGTTGTAAGATTTATCATTATTATTATTAGTATTATCATCATTTCTTTCGTTGTTACTTCTTATGATCATGTTTTTGTAGTAATATCATCATCGTCATCGTCATCATCATCATCATCATCACCATCACCATCATCATCATCATCGTCATCACCATTGTTCTAATTATTCATTATCATCACCGTTCTTGTTGTTGTTGTTACTGTTGTTGTTGTTGTTGTTGTTGTTGTTGTAAATACTGTCATTATTATTGTTATCATCATCGTTGTTGTTGTTGTTGTCACTGTTATTGTATTTGTAATAATATTAATCATTATCCTTGTTGTTGATATATAATAATAATGATAATAACAACAATAATAATAATAATAATAATAACAATAATAATAACAATAATAACCAACATCATCACCATTGTAGTAGTAGTAGTAGTAGTAGTAGTAGTAGTAATAGTAATATATAGTAGTAGTAGTAGTAATAGTAGTAGTAGTAGTAGTAGTAGTAGTTGTTGTTGTTGTTGTTGTAGTAGAAGTAGTAGTTGTAATAGTAGTTGTAATAGTAGTAGTAGTAGTAGTAGTAGTAGTAGTAGTAGTAGTAGTAGTAGTAGTAGTAGTAGTGGCATCATTGTAGTAAAAGAAGTGGTGATAATCGTAGTAGTAGTAGTAGTAATAGAAGTCGTAGTTTTTGTTGTTGTTGTCGTTGCTGTCACTTAGCCAAATTCCTGAAGATTCGGTTCTGAGAGCAATGAATGACCGGAGTAACAAGTTTTTTTCTCTCTCTATCTCTCTTCTTTTTAACGCAAAGCACAAAGGAATGAACTGCAGTGAGGCGTCTTCTAACAACACGTACTGACACCACGACTCTCTTTACATTGGCAGAGTATAACATTTTCCTTCGACTGTCATGTATGCACACTTTGTTCAGGCGATAGTGATCCTGACCTCATCTCTTTTTTTTTTTCTCTCTCTTACGTTGCCTCTCTCTCTCTCTCTCTCTCTCTCTCTCTCTCTCTCTCTCTCTCTCCTCGACCCTTCCTTCTTCCTCCTTCCTCCTGTCCACACGCGGGAGAAATGACTACCAGCTCTCTCTCTCTCTCTCTCTCTCTCACTCACTCACTCACTCACTCACTCACTCACTCACTCACTCACTCACTCACTCACTCACTCACTCACTCACTCACTCACTCACTCACTCACTCACTCACTCACTCACTCACTCACTCACTCACTCTCTCTCTCTCTCTCTCTCTCTCTCTCTCTCTCTCTCTCTCTCTCTCTCTCTCTCTCTCCACCATATTTAAATGAGAAGGATTTGAATATTTCACACATGAGATATTCGGTTTACGTCACTGATCGCTTACATTAACCCTTTGACTGCTGCTCTTTGCTTACACACACTACTGCTACTACTACTACTACTACTACTACTACTACTACTACTACTACTACTACTACTTCAATTTTTACTAGTTTCACAGCCACCTCCAATCTGTAAACTGGCTAAACATCGCAAACTTTATTCCTTACAGTCTCCTTTCTTTTCTTTACTATGCTTGTAGAAGACTCGATACATTACTTTTGGTGATAATTGTATCGTATCTCAGTGAAAGAGCTAAGGTTCAATTGTCTCCCAGATTTGCCATGGCTATTTCTGAGAACAATGTAGAGTTTAGGTAAGGCTCACGCGAGGGTTTCTTGTGACGAACTATACTCCTTGTCAAAGTATTATTCTGCTACAGTGACAGCCACATGTAGGCCAGACCGCTTCCTGCAGCTTCACTCGTTTTCTTATGCTCATTGCAGGTGATTGGTGGAATTGCAATGGACGAGTCACGAGAGGAGAGCGAGAGCACCAATCAGCAGCCGGAAGGTGTTCTGAAGCAGGGACGAGACTTCCATGAGGACACAGGTAAACTCTAGCACTCCCTACCTGCTGCTGTATTTTCAACTTCCTGTGACTTGACTTCATTTAAGAGGAAGTTTTAAAAAATTTCTCCCTTCATTTTGGCTGACTCTTTCGGACCTGCAAGGAAACTGTCAACTAAGTGGGCCTTTTTATTCTTTATTTTATGTTTCCCTTGGTCAGTTTTTCCCCTCTTACATCAAAAAGATAATAAAGACGGAGTGTTATAGAGAGAGAGAGAGAGAGAGAGAGAGAGAGAGAGAGAGAGAGAGAGAGAGAGAAAGTAGTTACCGCAGGAGAGACGGACGAAGCTATATGAAGGTCAGGGTTAGGTGGGCAGGCACAGGCACATCGTATGTAGGCCACTGTGATATTTAGTCATGCGGCAGAGATAAGCAATGGCATGAGTTACAAAATGCGTCAAGGGAAAAATATATATATATACACTGATGAGGTTACCAGTTGTTCCCTCGTTAATTAAACCTTTCAGCAACACACACACACACACACACACACACACACACACACACACACACACACACACACACACACACACACACACACACACACACTTTCTAAGCTTCACAAAATCGCTTAGCATTCATCAGGAAAGGAGTAACTGGATTCATATTTCTGGTTGATGAGTAACTGGAGGTAAAATTTTAGTGCCTTACAGCAAAAGTCATCTTAGACAATACACTTCCGGAGTAAAAGGGAGCTAAACTATCGTGGCGCTTAAAGGATTAACTAATGGGAGAAGCTTGAAGGAACATTTTGCAATAAAAGAGACAATTTGGTATGGAGAAAACAGAAGTGAAGGAAAAATACTAGAAATGGAGGAGTTTGCAATGGAAGAGACACGATTTTGGTAAGGAGAAAACATAAGTGGAGGAAAAGTTTGCAGGAATGGACGAGTTTGCAATGAAAAAGATAATTTGGTAAAGAGAAAACAGAAGTGGAGGAAAAGTTACAAGAAATGGAGAGAAGAGTGTACTGAAAGAGAAAATGTAGGAAAAAAGGAAAGTGGAGGAAAAGTTACTAGGAATGGAGGAGATTGCAATCAAAGAAACACAATTGGTGAAGAGAAAACGGAAGTGTAAGACAAATTTGTAGGAATGGAAGAAAGTGAGGATTATAGTGAATGGAATACAAGAACGTGTCAGAGTCTCGAAGGATAACAAGATCACGGTGGAGGAGAAGAGGAGGAGGAGGAGGAGGAGGAGGAGGAGGAGGAGGAGGAGGGAAGACACATGCAGGCCGTCTGATGAAACGTTTGATTCTGAGGAGAGTACTAACATTGTCTTCCTCACTGACTTCTTTCTTCCCTTGCATCATTCCTCCCCTCCCTCCCTCCTCCTCTCTCTCTCTCTCTCTCTCTCTCTCTCTCTCTCTCTCTGGACTATGATTCATTTCCAATTCCTCATCTTGTTTTTCCCTTTTTTTTTTTTTGGCATACCTTTCCCTAAACGATAATTTATTCTTTTCTTCCCCTAATACAAAACTAAACTATTTTTTTCTAATGTTTAACCAGTATCTCTCTCTCTCTCTCTCTCTCTCTCTCTCTCTCTCTCTCTCTCTAGAATCTGTCTGTCTGTCTGTCTGTCTCTCTCTCTCTTTTCTTGCTCAACATCAACAAACATCTTCATCAGCCTCTTCGTCTTAATTTTCACTGCGATCATCCTCTTCATTCCTCTCACTGATCTTTCCTTTCCTTTCCACTCCACTTCCGTCATCATCTTCACTCCCATCCCCTTCATTTTTTTCTCTTCTACTGTCACGTCTACAAAGAAGACAATAGCAGTCTCAGTTTGAAAAAAAAAAAAAAGTGATTTTCCTTTTCACTTTGGCCATCATCTTTACTCCCATTCCTCTTCACCTTTCTCTTCTACTGTCACGTCTTCAAAGTGCACAATAGAAGCTTCAATTCAACTCCTTCAGTACTAGGACGCCTCTTTTTGCCATAAGGTTTGGGTATGATTTGACGATTTTTATTTAGATTGGAAAGGGTATATGGAGGTCAGAAGATTAATGGCCAGAGTCATCACTATTCTAATTCCCCCATATGTATCTCAAGCTGTATAAAATCACCAAATAGTAACCAGAATTAGTACGGAAACACATCATGATACTGAAGAGATTGAAAAAAAGATGGCAGTGAAGAGAGAGAGAGAGAGAGAGAGAGAGAGAGAGAGAGAGAGAGAGAGAGAGAGAGAGAGAGAGAGAGAGAACTGATGTGGAAAAAAAAAGAAGGATGAAGGATGAAACATAGCTTGAAAAAATGTGGGAATGACTCTTGAGTGCTTCCTGTCATCCACATAAGCCTTACATCATCACCATATGCAGCACCGCCAAACACTGCATCCATGAAGGAGGCGGGTCGTGGGAACGGCGATGGGAACAGAGGGTATGAGAATGTCAGGCTTTGGAGTGAGCAGGGACGAGGCAAAGAACTTGAAATCTCTCACGGTTATTCAACTTCTTACCCGTTCAGTACTGGAACACATTTTTTACTATGATTTTTGTGAGTGACTAGATGATTTTATTGACATTAGGAAGGGTCTATGGAGGTCAGAAGGTTAATGGCCAAAGTCTTCACTATTTTAATCCCCACACAATTTTCTGAACCTGTATAAAATCAACAAATAGTAAGCAGAATGAATACGAAAACGCGTCATGGCACTGAAGGGGTTAGAGAGAATCAAATGGCTTGCGATTGAGAGCGAGTCAGAGGGATCAGTCATAGAGCATCCCTTGTGTTTCTTATGGGGAGTTACAAGAGAGTGTAATTAAATAAAGGAAGGTGCTGATGCGAGTGATATAGGTATAGTTAGGACAGGAGGTGGGCGGTATTTTGATGCCAGTGGACTGCACGTTAAAGAATTTGTTGAGGCACCAAACAAAATATAGTCCCATATAAAAAGGAAGCCCGTCGGTAAT
>NC_059292.1:29299042-29316542 GCF_017591435.1 Portunus trituberculatus | reverse complement strand
CAAAGGCAGAGTCTACGGCCTCCGCGTTCTCCTCCTCCGTGGTGGTGAGTGAGGTCTGTTTCAACGTCCCTGACAGGCCATCACGACTCACGCTGGTCTGGCCTTGCTCTTCCCTGCCCACCGTGTTCTCCGCGGGCTGCCTGGCATCACTCTGGCCAGACGCAGCGCCCACCGGGAGGCTCCTCTCTCCTCCCGTCATTGCACAGCACCAGCTCAGCGCACTCCCCAGCGGGGTCACATGGCGCGGACACCCCCTCTGTGGCGCCTCTAAGCGTGTGGTGGTGGGGATGCCAGCGCTGCGGTCACATGGCACGGCGCACCACTACCTGACGGAGCCGCACTGCCACCACTGCTTCAGGCGGTGCTCAGGGCACTGACGGTGGAGCACAGGACAGTAATGTCCAGGTCTTTTGGACCGTGTTTCTGCTACCAGGCGTCGCGCCACGCCGCGGGTGTCACTCACGCCTGCACGGCACTGTGTGCTGCCACGAGTCTCTGATTCCTGGACACCGGGAAGCAAGGTTAACACACGGACAACACACACACACACACACACACATACACTAATACGCACATTGTCAAGGTCACATTTCACTATTCATCTCTTCCCTCCCGCCGCCATCTTTCCCTCGTCAGCCATTGCATAAGGCACCTCCTCCATTCCACCCAGCTCCTTCCAGCCCCTTCCTCTCCTGCCACCCTTCCCCTTCTGTGGGCGAGGCGGGCAGAGGTATGACGAAATTTCGCCGAAACGTAACCTTTCTACTTGTCTTTTGAGCGGTGGCGGTGGTAATAGTAGTAGTAATAATGGTAGTAGTAGTAGTAGTAGTAGTAGTAGTAGTAGTAGTAGTAGTAGTAGTAGTAGTAGTAGTAGTAGTAGTAATAGTAGTAGTAGTAGTAGTAGTAGGAGAAAGAAAACTGTAATAACAACGAACAAACACATTAACCAGACTATCAATCACCTCTGAGGGAAGGCAGGTGTACTGTACATTTCTCCTTCTCCTCCTCCTCCCACTCCAGCCATTTATTTTTCTCTCCAGCAGCAGATTACATTTACTGATAACGAGGCGCGTGCGACACACACACACACACACACACACACACACACACACACACACACGATAAGGAGATTCTTCTTGTTACACACACTCTTCTATTAATTAAATTTATTCTATTTTTACTTTACATCTTGTCCTCTCTCTCTCTCTCTCTCTCTCTCTCTCTCTCTCTCTCTCTCTCTCTCTTTTCATCCACCATCCTTCACTTTCCCTCCCTTCTCTCCTTCCATCCCTCCACCATTTTTCTCTCCACTATCACATCGTACCTCCACTTCCACTTCACCCTTCGTTATCTCGCTGCGCTATCGGGGGCGTGACGTCAGTAAATTATCTCTGCCCCAAACACACACACACACACACACACACACACACACACACACACACACACACACACACATACACACACACACTTATTCATCATTGTCATGTATCAAGCATCTGTCAGTCAATCAATACGTTCATCACTTATTACTTCCTTTCTTCTTCCTATTTTCTCTTCCTCTTCTTCTTCCTCCTCCTCCTCCTCCTCCTATTCATTATTTTACTGTTAATTGCCTTCTTTCTCCATCCTCCTCCTCCTTCTCCTCTACTTTGGTTTGCATGAGGACGTGGGTGTAAAGATAAATTATAAGGAGAGTGAGAGGGGAAGGAATTGGGGGAGAATTTGGGAGAGGAGAGAGATGAGTGGTAGGGGTCCCTCTGCCCGCATACCGCCCCTGCCCTACCCGCTCCTTCTCCTCCTCCTCTTCTTCCTCCTCCTCCAGTCCCCCGCAGCTACGTAAACAGTATGCATAGGTGTGTTCTACTTTGGTACCGTGACCGATAGTAACCTCCTCCTCTTCCTCCTCCTCTTCCTTTTCCTCAGTCTTCTTCTTCTTCTTCTTCTTCTTCTTCTTGAACTCGTAAATATTGTTGCTATTTTTTTTTTCAATGTTATTTTATTGATTTTTTTTAATGCCTGTTTTATTTATCTATTTATTATTTTTTGTGTGTGTTTTCGCCACTTAAATAGTCTATGAAGGGAGTAAAAGGTCTGCTGCTGTTGTCTCTCTCTCTCTCTCTCTCTCTCTCTCTCTCTCTCTCTTTCTAACGGGGCGAAGGTGTCATGTCTTTAAACTACTTCCGGCGATTAAATTTCCCAAACAATACGTCGATTTGCGAAAATAGAGGAGGAGGAGGAGGAGGAGGAGGAGGAGGAGGAGGAGGAGGAAGGAGGAGGAGGAGGAGGAGTAAGAGAGCCTTCACCTTTACCTCTCCATAATTTTAGCAGAAGCTCTGACGACTCCTTCTCTCTCTCTCTCTCTCTCTCTCTCTCTCTCTCTCTGGAATGCTGGTTTAAGTACATGCGGTTAACTGCTTTTAATGTTTTCTTCCTTCTCTCTCTCTCTCTCTCTCTCTCTCTCTCTCTCTCTCTCTCTCTCTCTCTCTCCGTCACGGCACTGTTCTTCCTCCTCCTCCTCCTCCTCCTCCTCTTCCTTTTCCTGCATATTGAAAAAGACAGGAAACGAGAGAGAGAGAGAGAGAGAGAGAGAGAGAGAGAGAGAGAGAGAGAGAGAGAGAGAGAGAGAGAGAATAAATTCGTTGCTCTATTTTCCCCCTCATTACAGGCACCTCACCTTCCCCCTTCCCTTCCTCCTCTCCCTTCCCATTCTTCCCCGATCACCCTCCCCATCTCTCTCTCTCTCTCTCTCTCTCTCTCTACGCTGTACTCTTTCACCTTGTCTTCCTCTCTCTCTCTCTCTCTCTCTCTCTCTCATCATTTCTCATTGTAACTTTAACTTTTACTCTCTCCTTCCCTCCCTCCCTCCACTGTCTCTCCTTTCCTTCTTTCCTTCCTTCCTTCCTTCTTTCCTTCTTTCCTTCATTTCTGTAAATCGTTCTCTGTCTCCTTCTCTCCCTCCCTATTCCTCCTCCTCCTCCTCCTCTTCCTCATTCTCCTTTTCCTCTCATTTAATTTATTGTACTCTCACACCATCTGCCCTGACCCTGACTCACTCTCACTCTCTCTCTCTCTCTCTCTCTCTCTCTCTCTCTCTCTCTCTCTAGTAAAAAAGGAAAAGGAAATATGATGTAAAAATATAAGAAAAAAGGATTAGAGAGGAAGAGAGAAGGAAAAGTGAAGGGCTGAGGAAGAGGAGGAGAAGGAGGAGGAGGAGGAGGAGGAGAAGGAGGAGAAGAGTCTTATCAGAAACACGTGACTTCAACAATAACAAATGAGAACACAAACACGACGGTAATAAGTGAATGAAAGACGAGACGAGCTTGAATGAAAACACTGGATAAACTTGAGTGGTGAGTGAATAAGTCTGTGAATGAATGGAGGGGACCTGTGTCTTTACTCTTCGTGTTGTGGTGTGGTGTTGACTGGTGATGAATTGTGATGACTGGTGTTGAGCAATTTTTTTTTGTATAGTTTTATTTATCTCTTTTTATTTTATTTTTTTTTAACCTAGTGTAACCTTATCTCGAGTGGTGTTGAGTGGTGTTGAGTGGTGATGACTGGTGTTGAACTGTTTTTTTTGTATATTTTTATTTATGTATTTATTTATTTTTAACCTGGTGTAACCTTATTTCGAGTGGTGTTGAGTGGTGTTGAGTGGTGATGACTTGTGATGATTGGTGTTTAGCAGTTTTTTTTGTATATTTTTATTTATCTATTTATTTATTTTTAACCTAGTGTAACTTTATTTCGAGTGGTGTTGAGTGGTGATGACTGAATGGTGTTGACTGGTGATGATAGACCTTGAGTAATTCTATTTTCGTATATTTTCATCTTTTATTTTTATAACCCAGTGTAACTTTATTTTGAGTGATGTTGAGTGGTGATGACTGACTGGTGTTGATTGGTGTTGACTGGTGTTCAGCGATTCTTTTAGTATATTTTCATCTTTTTTTTTTTTTAAGTTAGTGTAACCTGATTTTTCGTGCTGAGGTGTGGTGTTGACTGATATTGACTGGTGTTGACTGGTATTAACTAATCTTTTTCATATATTTTCACCTTTTTATTAACCTAGTGCAACCTTATTTTGAGTGGTGTTGAGTGGTGATGCATGACTGACTGGTGTTGAGTATGGTGTTGACTGGTGTTGACTTTAAAGTGAATGAATTGAAGAGGACTGTTTACCTTTTCTGTTTACTCTGTTTTGGTACTTCATTCATTCATCTATTGTGTTTTTGTTATTTATTTTTTAGCTTATTTGTGTGGAGAGAGAGAGAGAGAGAGAGAGAGAGAGAGAGAGAGAGAGAGAGAGAGAGAGAATATTCAGTTAATATATTGTCTATCAGATTATTACACGAATTTTGTATCTTTATAAAGTTTAGGAAGGTCTCTCTCTCTCTCTCTCTCTCTCTCTCTCTCTCTCTCTAATCAAGTATTTACATCATTATCCACTCTTCTCAAACGTACGTTGATAATCAGTTTAATTTTCCTCACTCTTTTTCCCTGTCTTTCCCTCCTCCTCCTTCTCCTCCTCCTCCTCCTCCTCCTCCTCCTCTACCTGGTTTCCTGTCCTGTCTCTAACACTATGTAGTTAGTATAGAATAGTTAACCAAACAGCCTAGTAAGGATCCCAGGGTCTGTTGTTGCTTGGTCTTTCCTTTGTATTCCTTTGTATTCCTTTGTATACTCCTCCTCTGACTCCTTTCACTTTCAACCCTCCACTAATTAACCTGTTTACTGATTCGCGGCTAATCACTGACAGCCATTCAGAATTAAGACCAAGAAAATAAACCCTTAATATTCCTTTGACCAGATATTAAAACCCAGCACAGTGGCTTACTGGGAAGAACTCTGACGCTTGTTGGCCCCCATCATGAATTCGTTTCCCTGAGTGCTGGCAGGAGGCGGCAGTGGTAAGGAGTGACAAGCCGACAACCGGTTCTATACTGCCCATCACAGCCACACTCGTAGAAGTACGTATAGGTTTGTAGTATAGACTGACACACACACACACACACACACACACACACACACATCAGATTTATTCGTTGCTAATGTCAATGTTTTTCTTTATATATGAGCCTGAATGTGTGTCTCTCTCATCCGGCTAAACTTTCATTTCATCATTCTTTTTATTCTTTGTTTGCCTGCCTGTATCTCTCTCTCTCTCTCTCTCTCTCTCTCTCTCTCTCTCTCTCTCAAACATTATGAAAATCCCATTGCCCTCACTATCCCTACCAATACAAAGACTACTACTGCTACTATCACTATTACTGTTACCATTGCCATGACTATTTCACCTGCTACCACTGCCACGACTATCAGCTATCACTATCCTCCTCCTCCTCCTCCTCCTCCTCCTCCTCCTCCTCCTCCTCCTCCTCCTCCTCCTCCTCCTCCTCCTCCCCTTACTAACCTAACCCAACCTCCAAGACAACTTTTAAGTCACTCAACTTCAACCTTTACTAAACATGCCATTTTTTTTTGTTTCTTTTATTAATTAATCTCCATGCGGTCTCTTATTCACTCCCTTTTCTCCCCTCCTGACCTCCTCCTCCTCCTCCTCCTCCTTCCTCCTCCTCCTCCTTTTATCCCTTCACTTCTCTTCTTTCACCTGTTCTCGTAAATGTTCACCTCTCCCCTCCCTCTCCCTCCTCCTTCAATGTTCCTTACGTAAACTAGATCACTTTTTTCACCCATTTCTCTCTCTCTCTCTCTCTCTCTCTCTCTCTCTCTCTCTCTCTCTCTCATCTGTTCCATATCCATCCTTCTCTACCTCCCTTATTAATTTTTTTTATTTCTTCCCTTCCTATCTTTAAAGCAGGTTCACACGTGCCAATTTGCGACTGAAATTTTACGTAGGTAGAATTTCCGACTCATTCTTTCTAGTCGGAAAGTGTCACACGTAGCTCTTGTAAAGTATCGACTAGTTGGCGCCTTGGCGGGAAGTGAATGTAAACAAACGGCTACCCGCCAAGATGTCTTCCTCCAGTGACGATGCTGAAGCTGTGGTTGCTCTTATTTTGGCGTACCGGAAGAGTCAATAGAAAAGAAAATGCCTGTGGATACGTCCCTGGCTAAGTAGAAAAAAAGAAAGGAGTGTCTATACCGTACTCTAAATTAGCCTACATTTGTCATAAAAAAATTGTTAATCTTAAGATTATGCACAATTGCGATCAAGTTAAATCATGACAAGTCTTCAATCCTCACCTCCAACAAAACCCTGCACTGAGGGAAACACTTCTTGTAGAGTGGCAGCTATTTCGCCGAACGACGATTTGCGCGTTTTTTTTTTTTACTGTATAATTACTTTTTGGGGTCCCAGATGTGTTCTTTTTCCCTCAACAATTCTAACATCTTCTTTTCTATCTCTGGAGACCACATTTTCAAATATCACTCCGTGACGTCACGACGTAAATAAAGTCTTAAATCGACTAACAAGACCAACATGCTGGTATTGTTTTGCGACTGCATTCTCTAGTCGCTAGGCACCGATTTTGAGTCGGAACTTTTCACCTGTGCTATCCTTAATTGGCTTCTCCTTCCCCTCTTCCTCTTCCTCTTCCTCCTCCTCCTCTATACCTTCCTATCCTTCCCCTCTACCCCCGCCACTCCTCCCTTTACCCACCAGTCAGTCATCACTGCAATAAACAACAATGATCTGTGTTTCATAAGCTTCCTTCCCCTCCCTCCCTCCCTCCCTCCTCCTTCTCCTCCTCCTCCTCCTCCTCCTCCTCCTCCTCCTCCTCCTCCTCCTCCTCCTCCTCCTTCCCTCCCTTCCTCCCCTCTCGTCACCTCGCCTCTTCTTTCAATTCTGTCTTCCTCTCTCCTCTTTACTGCTAATTGTGTCCCTTTCCTCTTCTTTACTTTTATATTACTCCCTTCCCTTCTCTCTCTTTCTCTCTATTTTTCTGTTTCTGTTTTTTCTTTGCCTCTGTCTGTCTGTCTGTCTGTCTCTCTCTCTCTCTCTCTCTCTCTCTCTCTCTACTCTATTTTTAACCTATTTTCTTTCCTGTGCTTCTCTCTCTCTCTGTCTCTGTCTCTCTCTCTCTCTCTCTCTCTCTCTCTCTCTCTCTCTCTCTCTCTCCCTTCCCTCCAAATACGGTTAATCCTTCATCGCTCACGCACGCATGCGCACTCACGCACGCACGCACGCACACAAACACACATACACACACACACACACACACACACACACACACACACACACACACGTCTTTGTTCACATACCAATGTATTTTAATTTTATCCCCCTTCTCTCTCTCTCTCTCTCTCTCTCTCTCTCTCTGACTTGGGTTACGCGATATGTGTGATTGTTCATCTCGCCTTTCTTTCTTTTCTTTTCTTTCTTTTTTTACTTCTTCTCTTTTATTTTCATCTCTCCTTTTACGTCCATCTATAAATAAAGAGTCTATCTATAAACAACTTTCCTCACATTTCCATTCCGGTTTATCCATTTTTTTTTCTTTCCCTATCCTTTCGTTTTTTTTTTTTTTATTTTCTCTTTCTATCATTGGTGGATCTTTCTTTTTCTGTTTTTCTTTCAGTGAAGTATATTTTTCTTTCCTCCTTTCCCAGTTCTTCATCCTTTCTCGCTTCTCTTTTCTTTCTCTTTCTCTTTCTCTTCTTTTCTCTCCTTCTTGATTTCTATTTTTGGCTTCATTTTTTTTTGTCATTCATTTTTTGTTTTGTTTTTTCCTGATTTTTGCTTTTCTCTCTCTGCTTTCCATTTTTCTTCCTTTTTCCGTGAAGGAGATTAATTTTCTTCTCCCCATTCACATTTCCCTTCTTCTTCTCTTTTCTTTCGTCTATTCTCATCTCACATTCTTTCTTCTTGTTCATCATGATCATTATCTCCTTTTTCATTCTTTCTCTCCTCCTCCTCCTCGTCTTCTACCCCTCTCTCTATATATACTTATTTTCTACTTTCTATTTCCATTTTCATTCCATTTACTTGCATGGGTCCCCCCTCCCCTCTCTCTCTCTCTCTCTCTCTCTCTCTCTATCTCTCTCTCTTTTTCTCTCTCTCATTTTGTTTTTCATTATTGACGTATTTGTAATTCAGTTTCACATTTCTATTATTTTTAGTGGAGTCAATAATCTTTTCTTAATCTATTTCTTTTTGACTTGTGTTTGTGTTGTTATTTTTTCCGAGGTAAGAGAGAGAGAGAGAGAGAGAGAGAGAGAGAGAGAGAGAGAGAGAGAGAGAGAGAGAGAGAGAGAGAAACTAGCAAACTATCTAAGCCAGGGGTTCTCAACCTGGGGTACGCGTACCCCCAGGGGTACGTGAGAGGAATTTTGGGGGTACGTGGCAGGTTTCTCAAAATGCTTCAGTTTTGAATGGCAGCAAATTTGTTTGTATTATACAATGTGTCCTTCACTAGAACTAGGACACGTTAACAACGTTAAGAAGGAAACTCTTGGAGTTATATCACTTGAGAGAAAGCTCTCTTGGATTACAGTTGCCACATAACCTTGCAAACCTATAATATTTGTTCTGATTTATTATTTTAAGTGTTATTCACACACGCAGTGACATATTTATCACTGTTACTAGTTACAAGTTGCAACTAGCTGGAAGCAACACTAGTTCACTGCCATAATGATCGAAAATTGTCTGATATAGTTCCTTTTGGTAAATGCATTGCATGTTAGTCACATATAGTGTCTCCCTGTGAGGTACCAGTTCCTATCGACACTACCTCATAGAAACATACTAATATTAATTAAAAATTGTGTCTGCTCCACATATATAACACAATTTAAACTTAATAAACTAAGTCAATAAACCATGCATTTATTGTTACCCTTCCTGACGCTGCATTGTGGGTAAGGGTACGTGATCAATACTGAAAGACTTCGAGGGTACATCACATTAAAAGGTTGAGAAGAAGAAGAATTAACCTGTGCAGAAGCGAGGTGAAATGTGTGTTAAGGTTCCGTGCTGTCTTTAAGTCTCTAGAAATGAAAGATCTTGGTACACCAGACAATTATGTTTTGCTCTATATTATGATGTCAGTCGTATAAACTCAAGTAACTATAAAGAAATACCATGGTAGAATAAGAACAGAAAAATACTGGTAGGAGTAAAACCCTGGCAAATCAATAGATACATCGTAATACAGTGTTTAGAGACGATTACTCTGTACCGCGAGACGATACTGACTCTCTGAATTAAACCAACCTGCGAACACTGAAATTGTGACAGTTTGGGTCCTCTCCTATTGATATTAATCAAAGTATTGCGATTTATTCACAATAGTAATATATTACACTCCGACGGAACACGGGCCTAATGTGTTTGAGATGTGGCATTTTGTTATAGTACATTTCGCTCTATATAGCGACTGTTTAGGACCTAAAAACTGTAGCTTCAGGTAGATATTCAATAATGTTATCTATCGATTTTCAGTCTTAAAGTAGGGAAAATTACGAATATTGATGCATTTCTTTTATAGTCCTCCTTGCTTCTCGAAAAGGTGCACGAATTTAGAAAAGGTTGAAGAACACTAAACTGTACCCTGAAAAAAATACAGTAAAAGATAAGATAAAATGACCAACATCTCTATTATTACGGAGGCTAATAATAATACCAAGACTAATTAAGTAATTCAGAGATAACGAAACGAACGACGATCACGAGAGCTTCCACGATAACAGTGTGTACGATAAGATTTGATTCCAGATTCCTCGATAGCGCTCCGAGTTTCCAAGATAACAATGGCATTCCAGTTTCCTCGATAGCGATGCAAGTTTCCAAAATGACGATGCCTTTCCATGATAAAGATGCCCTTCCAGTTTCCAAGATAATAATGCGAGTTTCCACGATCAAGATGCAATTCCAGTTTCCACGGGAACGATGCGGGTTTCCACGATGTCGATGCGGTTCCAGTCCTCACGATGCGATTTCAAGACACAATATTGAAGTCCACTTGCCTACACAGGTACTGGGACGAACCCTTTCACCCCGTAAGGATCCACCCAACACCCTTGAGTGCGAGTAAAGTGACGCTGCCACCTTCCTGCGCTGCAATTGAAGTCCACTTGCCTACACAGGTACTGGGATGAACCCTTTCACCCCGTAAGGGTCCACCCACACCCTTAGGTGCGAGGAGAGTGGCGCTGCCACCTCACTGCGACGCAATTGAAGTTCACTTGCCTACACAGGTACTGGGGCGAACCCTTTCACCCCGTAAGAGTTCACCCCAGACCCGTGAGTGCGAGGAGAGTGACGCTGCCACCTTACTGCGCCTCACACGGGTAGCCATGAGCATAACCCGCCACACTCCACTCCCCAAACACTGTCAGTGAGTCCTTTTCACCCCGTAAAGGACCACTGGTACGGTCAGTGCCTGGCTCATGGCGCACAGCGTGCCCTCGTTCATGGCGAGTTGTTCAGCCCGATGTCATTATAAGCAGAGGTCCTGTACACACCACTCACCACCAGACTCTATGCAAGGAGCCCTTATCACCCCTTAAAGGCCCCTCACGGCATCATCTGATGGACGGTAGACACGGCAGACTGCTTAAGGCGACGCCTTGCCTAGTGTGAGGCGCTGCAAGTTGACAACAATCAGTGAGCTTGAAGCCGCGAAGGAAAATGAGTCCACGTTAACAATGGGATTCCACGACAGGTTGCGATTCCAGTGTCCACGGTACAGATGTGTTTGTTGAGGATAACGATCCGTTTATCGAGGCTAACGGTGCGGCGATGGCGATGGCGAAACGATCCAAAGTATTATTACCTACACAGGTACTGGGACGAAACTTTTTACCCAGAAAGGGTCAACCCCAGTCCCGTGGTTATGAGAGCAGTGACGATGCAACCTTGCAATGCCTCACACAGGTCGCCATGAGCAATGACCCGCCACACACCACTCCCCAAACGCTGTCATGAAGTGAGTCCTTTTACCTAACCTAACCTAACCTAACCTAACCTAACCTAACGTAAAGGACCACTGGTACTGTCAGTGCCTGGCTCATGGCGCACAGCGTGCCCTCGTTCATGGCGAGTTGTTCAGCCCGGTGTCATTATAAGCAGAGGTCCCGTACACACCACTCACCATCATATTCTATGCAAGGAGCCCTTATCACCCCTTTAGGGCCCCTCACGGCACCATCCGGTGAGTGGTAGACATTGATCTCTTGCTTATGGCGACCCTTGCCTAGTGTGATGCGCTGCAAGTGGACGACTAGTAGTGAAGCTTGAGGCCACCAAGGAAAAGCAGGACCTGCAGCCAGTTCCTGCCTTGGGCCCCAGGCCGGACCCGACGGCCACCTCCTTCCCCCGTGCGGCGCCCAAGGCCGTCACGGCCCTCAAACATCTTTAGGCCGAAAGTTCTCAATCGTCGTTTTAATTTTGATTCGAATATAAAATCGTCGATGGTAAATGAAAAATAGCTTTGGTGTGAAAGTGTGCAAGAGTTAGCTGATTAATGAAACAAGGTGAGGCAGCTTTGCTCCGGAGTATTTAGTGTACTTTGCATGTTGCTGCCGTGAATGTGTACGTGTTTGTAGGTAACTGGATAGAAACAGTAGACCAATGGTAGTTGTGTAGCTATTGGGGAACTTTTGAAAATTAGTTAAGCTTCTGGATAGAGTGGATGAGTGCACACAGGTTTGCTTGTCTTATACATAAACTGCCACTTGTAAACATAAATTTTTCTATTTCATGCTCTTAGAAAAAGCAAACTTAGTTTTCTTTATTTCCCTGATCACAATGACGTGTAAATATCAATGTTTCAATCATAAGGAAACACTAGGAGAGGACCCAAACTCCCGTTGAAGTTGCCAGATTCAACAGATATCGTAATATTTCACAGAAAAGATGGTCAACTGCATATCGTATATTTTTGGATATTCTTTTGTCACATAAGGAGATATCAAGATAGGTAAAGTATTTCTAAACATGTATCTACGACAAAAAAAAAGCTATAATAGTAGAGTTAGGTTATAACTATGCATTGTGTTTTTTATATACCATCTTGCTCTATTCCTGGGACAAAGATTACTTCTTCCTCAATTGATAACTCGAAGTTAGTATGATATTTTCTTTCCTTCTAGGTTAGTAAGTAGACTACAAGACACCATGAACCTATGAAGCCCCGTAAATGAGATTATTTTCATAACTTAGAAATCAAAGTCTGATAATGAGATTGTCTATTGCCAACCAAACCGTTCTGCATAGACGTCTTCAGCGTCATAGAGACCTAATGATGTCAGCTCATGGACAGTGGACATCCTGACAACGCGAAACCACAGGGTGTTCATAAAAAGATTTCCAGGGGTACTTAGATGGCTGATCTAATACAATCCTTTGCAGTACCACTGTATGTTGAGTTCCATGTTCCATGTGATAACACAGGGGGTACTGGTAGATGGTCTTATAACTCAGGGGGTTCTTAACGATAAAAAGGTTGAGAACCCCTGATCTAAGCACACACACCTGTCCTCACACACACACACACACACACACACACACACACACACACACACACACACACACATATATATATATATATATATATATATATATATATATATATATATATATATATATATATATATATATATATATATATATATATATATATATATATATATATATATATATATATACACACACACACACACACACACACACTAAGAAACGAGAAAATAAAAGAAAATAATCGTACCTTAATTATCTCTCTCTTCCTTAAAATAAAAGTAGAAATTGACAAAGGCTACGACTCAACTACTTAAGGCCTATACAAACACTATAGGCCTTCTCTTCCTTACAAATATCAGCTTACCAAGTCCAGCTCACGTGAGAACAGAAAAGGGACACACACACACACACACACACACACACACACACACACACACACACACACACACACACACACACACACCTGTCACACTTTATAGGAACAAAGAAAGTAATGTGAGAACCGAGATCGTCTTTAGATTACCAACCTACGACCTACCAGGAGAGAGAGAGAGAGAGAGAGAGAGAGAGAGAGAGAGAGAGAGAGAGAGAGAGAGAGAGAGAGAGAGAGAGAGAGAGAGAGAGAGGAAAGATGACTATGATGAAACTGAATCCTGAGAAGAGATTTGTGTGTGTGTGTGTGTGTGTGTGTGTGTGTGTGTGTGTGTGTGTGTGTGTGTACTAAATAAGAGAGTCTGCGTATTTGGGAAAAAAAAAATTCCTGGTTTTTCTTTATTTTTATCACGACAAAAGAAAAGAAAAAGAAAGAGAAGAAAATATAAAAGCAGCATTTGCAAATAATAATAACAATAATAATAATAATAATAATAATAATAATAATAATAATAACAATAATAATAATAACAATAATAATAATCACACACATAAACGAAAAGGAAGACAAGTCAAATAAAAAAATAAAAAAGAAATAAAAGAAAATGAAAAAACCGTAAAATAAGACAAAAAAAAGAAAAATTAAAATTGAAGAAAATAATAATAAAAAAAAAACTGGTAAAAGTGTGATCAGTGTGATCAAGAGAGAGAGAGAGAGAGAGAGAGAGAGAGAGAGAGAGAGAGAGAGAGAGAGAGAGAGAGGAAAAGATAACTAATCCTTGTTTCACGCTGTTGCTTCATTCTTATCCCGGGAACTGTGGCGAGGGGAGAGAGAGAGAGAGAGAGAGAGAGAGAGAGAGAGAGAGAGAGAGAGAGAGTAAAAGGATGGAGAAAAACAAAAGGCGAAAAGGAAACAGAAAAAAAGAGGAAAGTTTTAGGTTAGAGAAAGGAGAAATGGAGAAAGAGGAAGAGAGAGAGAGAAAAAAAAAGTCAAGTGTAGGATAGTGAGAGTTGAAGGTGAAGGGAAGTAGAGAGAGTGGGGAAGGGAGAGGGAGGAGAGAGGGGAGATGAGGTGGTTCGCCGCAAAATCAATCCACAAGCAGTATTTTATTTCCATATTTAGCTTTGGTGTTGAATATCAGACTCAACTCTCCCCTCCTTCTCCTCCTCCCCTCCCCTCCCCTCAATCCACAGTGTCCTTTCCCTTGTCTCCCCTCCCCTCCCTTCCCCTCCCCTCCTTTCCTTCCCCCAGTGGGTGGATGTGGCTCTGTGGTTTAGTGCCTCGCGTTGCATTGCCGCTCAAGGGTTTTGAGTTAGGTCGTGACCAGCGGCAGTTTCTCGGAGAAAGATGCAGCGCTCCCTCACAGTGCCAGCCAACGCCATTGTGTTTGGTGGCTGCATTATTTTCCCTCACTTTCATCTCATTCCACTTTCCCCGGCACTAATTCCTTAATATCCTGCCCGCTCCTCTCCTTCCCTCTCCCTCTCCACCCGCCACCCTCCACTCCCATCCATCGTGAGGCTGATCGGCTGCGCTGACTTTGGTAACAGAGGAGAGCGAGAGACAGGGGAGGGTCAGGGTGGTGTGACCTGGCTCATCGCGGGTCACGGATCACTGGTCACGACTCCCTCCGCGCCAGTAGTGTTCTCAGAGCATACGGGGCGCGGCGCGGACTCCCGGGACACCTGGTGGGGCTGAGAGAAGAGAGGAGGGCAGGGGGGGGGGGTCGGTTTAACTAAGTGGGGATGGGCGTGGGGTGGAGGTGTGGTGGAGGTGTGGAGGGGGAGCGGAGAGGAGGGTGAGGGGATGCTGGAGCAATGACGCAGCTTCGGTAAGGCGAGGAGGGAATGTGACCCATGGTGGCGGGAGTGCTACGTCCCCGGGGCGGTGGTGGGGCGGGATGGCAGGGGCAGGGCGGTGGCTAGGCCAGGGGAGCCGGGAGGCGGGGCTGCGGCGGGGCTGTGGTGCAACTGCGGCAAGGCTCCGGAGGGCGGCGGTGAAGCCTTAATGAACTCAGCCCAACCTGAGCTACCGCGCCCAGCACTGCGGCGGCCGGCCAAGCATTGCACACCAGAAACTACGCCGACTCCGACGCCCCGCGGGGCACCAAGCGTGGCGGGATGATGGCCCCTCGCTGACCGCCCCGGGGACCTGCGTTGGTGTTTATCCGCTGAGGGCGAACCGTCGGGGCTACAGAAAGAGTCTGAGGTGGCGGCGAGGTGTTAGGGCAGCGGACATCGCCTTCGCCTGGGGCAGTTCTGGTTACCCTCCACGCTGCAAATCCCCTGACCCCCCCTCACCCCAATATGGACCAAGGGACACAGGCGTCTGAGACTAAAACAGTCCTACAGCAACCAACCAAGCTCCGCACCGCACCGCGCCTTGCACCCCCGCGCCGCGCCGTGTTGCTGCGGCAGGAGCACTTTGCCACCGTGATGGGCTGTGCATGACGAGGAAGCAGAGCAACCTACTCCACTCCCCCGACTCCACGCCCACACCACACCCGTCCCTCACCCCGCCCTAACCCTAAGTAACGACCAGAACCTGCTGCGCGACAACACTTGGTGGACGCTGTCTGCCCGTCCATCCTGCCCCGCCCGCCACTCTGCCACAAGGGGCCCCGGGATGTGCTGCGGCCATTTACTCGTGGAAATGATAACTGACAAAGGGTGGGGACGGGAATGGGAGGAGCGATGACACACACACACACACACACACACACACACACACACACACACACACACACACACACACACACACAGGGCAAATTAATCAATAATCTTCATGATTAACAGCCTTTCAAGAACAGAGGTCATTAAAACTGATGACAAATTGATTTCTTTATCAGGTGAACCTTCGAAATGAGATAAGAAAACTCCACAATTCACTGGCTCTACTCCGCCTCTAATGCTGAGTTCAGTTTTAATGTTTTATCAGCAAAAAAAAGTTCAAGAAGTTGGGGGAGCACAGTAAAGACAAACAAAAGCAATATTATTGGTGAGAAAATGAAAGGATTAACAAACTGCATTTACTTTCTTTCAAAACGAAGGATTCGAGGCAAGCCAAGTGTTTCGACTATTGGAGAGTCTGGATGTCACTATTGTGAACCGCTGGTGTACACTCGACTGATCAAACGGAAAAAAGAAAAAAAACTTTGAGACAAATGGAATTTTGGAAAGAGATTCACACCAAATGAAGCGACTGGTTTCCTCCAGGGTGGGTTCGTTAACATGTGGAAGTCTTTACCTTGAGATGTTGGAGATAGCACAACAATTACATCGATTAAAAACGAATCAGACAAGTTTTTGGACGGACTCCACAACTGAGGCATTATCCGCTGTCATAGAAACTTGCAATTAAAATTCGTTCAGGTTCACTTTGGCGTAAAAAGTCGCTTTGTTGAAAGGTGGAGTTGTTGGCTATTGAGCACCAAGCACAACACACGAGTAGCAAAACCTCTTATCTCTTCCCATAAAATTTCTATACAGTTTCTCCACACTGCATTGAATAGACTACTTCTCCCTGCCAGGTTGGTGTGGGGAAACAGTAGGTTATCCTTTTTCTATCAATGTATGCTGAATATATAGTGTGGCTCATAAAAGCAACCCTAAAATTTCTATACAGTTTCTCCGCACTGCATCGAATAGACTGCTTCTGCCTGCCAGGGTGGTGTGGAGGGAACAGTGGTTTGGGGAAGGGCCTTCATATGTGTTTTATTTTTTTTTCTCTCAATGTATGCTAGACAGTGTAGTTCATCTAAACAACTCTATAAGAACCTACAAGTCCGCTGTTGTATGTCATTCCATTGTTTCTTTACTTCCCTCTCTCCTCTTCTTCCTCCTCCTCATGGTCATGATCTACTTTCTGTTGACTTGTTTTACTTCGTCCTCGTAACCACCAACACCACCACAGCCACCACCATCACCATCACTACCACGTCTTCTACTACTACTACTACTACTACTACTACTACTACTACTACTACTATACCATTTCTACTGCTACTATTTCTATTGCTGCTACAACAACAACAACAACAACAACAACAACAACAACTACAACTACTACTACTACTACTACTACTACTACCACTACTACATACTACTACTAATCAAGCACCTATAGAAGTAACACTAGCACAAGCGTGGCGGTGGAAGAGGTAGCAACATTAACAGGTAGTAGTAACAACAAAAGCAGCAGGAGGAGCAGGACCAAGAGAAAGAGCGAGAGGAGGAACTTCATCTCTTTCTCGTTTCTTTGTCTTCATGCCTGACCTCACACAACCCCCTTCCTCTTCCTCCTGGACCACGACACCACGCTCATCAATGGAAGCAACACATCCCGGAAGCAATGACACCAATCAGCCAGCCAGCCAGCCAGACACACAGCATTGGTTCATTGCAGATAAGACACACACACACACACACACACACACACACACACACACACACATAGGTAAGACTAGACTCGACAGGTGAAGAAGCTATTATAGTAATTCATTCCGTGATGTATACACTATTGGTTATTCTCTTCACACCTGCAACCTGTTTCATAAGGAGGAGGAGGAGGAGGAGGAGGAGGAGGAAGTAGTTATGATTTGTTGGAAGATGAGGAGGATAAAAAGAAAGGCGATGGTGCTGGTGGTGGAGGTGGTGATGGTGGTAATGACTATACTGGAGATTAAGTAGATAGATGGTGAA
>NC_059292.1:29289042-29294042 GCF_017591435.1 Portunus trituberculatus | reverse complement strand
TGTCTGTCTGTCTGTCTGTCTGTCTGTCTGTCTGTCTGTCTGTCTCTCTCTCTCTCTCTCTCTCTCTCTCTCTCTCTCTCTCTCTCTCTCTCTCCAAGTTGCAGGAATTCCAGTCTCTAATTTATCTGCAGACTTCAAGACTTATGAATCTCAAAATTTTTTTCCAGGAACGCTGACTATCCTCATTAACCTACAGCAAACAAGATCTGAACACTTTTCCTAGAATGCTCTCAACACTTTTCCTAGAATGCTAAATAAACTTATTCATTTTACAGCATTCAAGGTTTTCGAGTCTGCCAATCATTAATCTTCCAAAAAGTTTCCTGGAACATCGAACGCTCATTTCTTTAAGTATAAGACTCAGCAAGGATGCTTTTCTTTATCTCTTACCCTTATACAGCAACACAACAAATGCCTTCTGCCAATCCCTCGTTCCAGCAGCTGCCTCCTCACCTGTCTGCACCACCCAAACAGTCACCAAGCGTCCCATCACCAACTCTGTAGTGCTCTTGTCTGTTCTAAGTGTTTTGCCTGCTGCACGTGGCCGAAAGCTACTGTCAACACACACACACACACACACACACACACACACACAGCATATCACTATTGGTTATTGTTTACAAATAGAATACTCCTCTCAAATCCCTCCCTCCACCTGACGAGACTCTCAAGGCTCGTATTCTCAAATGCTCGTGCGTCATATCTCGATTGTTTACAAGAGAGAGCGCTTCAGTAAAAGTTATTGGGGGGTTTTCAAGAAGGGTTTTCCGTGACTCCAGCGATAGGCTAACATGGAGTTTCTTTCTAACATAAACACGATAAACAAACATCTGTGGAGAACCCAAACTAATAATTTCTGTGTTCTTTAACCGCTTGGGTACCATGACTCGCTTCCATATTCATTCTGCTTACTATTTGGTGATTTTATACAACTTTAGAAATTCATGTGTGGGATTAATATAGTGAAGACTGTGGCCATTAATCTTCTGACCGCCACATACTCTTCCTGATGTTAGTAAATTGGTGCAATCGTACAGAAATCTCAAGGTAAAAATACGGCCCAATATTGAAGAGATTAAAAAAATATACTGTGAAATTCATAACGCGTTAAGAATGCAAATTATTTAACTGAAAATAAGGAAAAAAAAAAAAAGATCTTTGGATACTGAGAGGTTCCCAAACACGTCCCTCTTGCCCCCCCTCACCAACACACACGAGGAAGGACTACAAAAACGTGCTCTAAAAAAAAAAAAAAAAAAAAAAGTTATCGTGATGTTCCTTCTAAGTTCTTGCCGCTGCTCTTTTTAAAATATACACAAACAAGTCAAACTCATAAAGAGATGCCGAAATATGCCTCTCCCTCTTCCTCTTGCTGTTGCTCTTAGTATGTACGTAAGCAAGAGCCGAGGTCCATTTTGTCTAAGGTCACTAAGCTGCTGGACACATGCCTTACACTCCCTCTTGCCGCTTCTCTTAATTAATGGCCAAGCTGAAGTCTGAGTTAACTTTTCTAAGGCCATCACGAGGAAGGAATGTGTCTCCTACTGCCCTTAATCTCTTCAGTACCAGGATGCGTTTTCATATTCATTTTGGTTACTATTTGGCGATTTTATGCATCTCCAGAAATTTGTTAGGATTGGAATAGTAAAGACTGCCCATTAATCTTTTGACCTTTATAGACCCTCCTTAATGTATATAAAACTGTCTAATCATGTCCAAAAAATCAATGCATCTCAGTACTGAAGGGGTTAAACAAACACACACACACACACACACAACCCTGACGCTTCAGACTACCAAGAGGTGCTGGAATAGTGCTGATGTAAACTGTAGATACAAGAACAATAATAGGCTAATTGTGGTGATGCATGAGAAGAATGAAAGGGTGACGAGAGAAAAAAAAAGGAAGATTTAGTGCATAGCAACGAAAAAAGAAAAGAATAACTGAATGAATGAATGAAAAGAAAAAACAATGAAAAAAATAATGAAAGACAGATAGAAAGATAGACTGATTGATCGATCGATAGACACACATAGACAAACAGGAAGACAGTGAAGAAGAAGAAGAAGAAGAAGAAGAAGAAGAAGAAGAAGAAGAAGAAGAAGAAGAAGAAGAAGAAGAAGAAGAAGAAGAAGAAGAAGAAGAAGAAGAAGAAGAAGAAGAAGAAGAAGAAGAAGAAGAAGAAGAAGAAGAAGAAGAAGAAGAAGAAGAAGAAGAAGAAGAAGAAGAAGAAGAAGAAGAAGAAGAAGAAGAAGAAGAAGAAGAAGAAGAAGAAGAAGAAGAAGAAGAAGAAGAAGAAGAAGAAGAAGAAGAAGAAGAAGAAGAAGAAGAAGAAGAAGAAGAAGAAGAAGAAGAAGAAGAAGAAGAAGAAGAAGAAGAAGAAGAAGAAGAAGAAGAAGAAGAAGAAGAAGAAGAAGAAGAAGAAGAAGAAGAAGAAGAAGAAGAAGAAGAAGAAGAAGAAGAAAAGAAAAAAAATACTAACAACAACAAGTAAAGAAAAATGATCAAACAAATAAACCAAAATCAACAAAACAACGACAACAACACTACAGGAATAGCAAAACAGAAAACAAGCTAAGAAAACAAACAAACAAGAAAGAGAGGGAAGAATAATAACAATGCTAAATTACAATAAACTCATTGAAACAACACACCCCCCAAGGCCTTCACACCTCTCTCTCTCTCTCTCTCTCTCTCTCTCTCTCTCTCTCTCTCCAAGCACCCTTTCTATCGGTCGCATGCATCATTTATCTTTTATTCATTGCGATCTCTTTGTCATGCGGCGCAAAACGCACAAAAAAACCACAAAATTCTTACCAAAAACACCGAAAAAAAGTCCATTTCGTTCCAAAACACCTACTAAGATGCACATTTCATTCCGAAACATAAAAAACACTAATTTTCTTGAAAAACAAAAACTAAACATTTCAATAATAAAAAAACATCCGAAATATAGGCCAAAAACACGTAATTTCTAACTAAAACATATTTCTTTCCAAAACACCAAAATATCACACACTTCGACACTTGAAACACCCAAAATACACCCAACACATCCATTTTCTTTTCAAAACACACACAAACAACAACACGCTATTTCCTAACTTCTAAACAACCTAAAAAAAACAACAACACATTTCTCCTCCAAAACACACACACAAAAAAGAAAAAAAACATTCACTTCGACACTGAAAACATCCCAAATACACTCAAAACGTCCTATATCCTTCAAAATACATCCTATCCTTCAAAACATCGTATTTACTACCAGAACATCTAAAAACTACCACATATTTCTCTTCAAAACAGCTAAAGACACACATTTCAACTGTAGAAACACCCAAAATCATATCCAGAAACACCTAATTTCCTTTCAAAAACACCAAACAACACATCCACTTCTTTCCCGCAAACACACACACACACACACACAGACATCAATAATAAAACCAGCTAAAACTATTTCCCGTTCTCATATTCCCATTTCCATCCTCATTACCGCTCGTTCTTCTCTCCCTTGCTGTGATGCGGCGCGGGGGGAATATACTAGGAGGAGGCAGCCAGACTAAGCAAAATCCAAGTGACGCAAGCAAGATTAATTAAAGAAGTCTGCTAAGAGTATAAAAAGTACAATAATGAGTAATAATAATGAATAATAATAACAATAATAGGAAAAACAACTGAAGTGACTACAAGCAAAACTCTCTCTCTCTCTCTCTCTCTCTCTCTCTCTCTCTCTCTCTCTCTCTCTCAAGTGTAATGGTATTAATAAAGTAGTAGGGAGAGAGAGAGAGAGAGAGAGAGAGAGAGAGAGAGAGAGAGAGAGAGAGAGAGAGAGAGAGAGAGAGAGAGAGAGAGAGATGAACTACTTACATAAATCATAAATAAGTGTCACATTCTTCTTTCTTTTCGTAGTCATAATGAAGAAGAAGAAGAAGAAGAAGAAGAAGAAGAAGAAGAAGAAGAGGAAGAAGATCTGAATGTGATTAAGAAAAAAATATGAAAAAAAGAAAATACAGACGGTGAAATGAAAAGAAAATAAAGAAAACTAAGAATAACAACCAATAAAAAAATTATGATGGATAAAAAATAATAAAAAACAGGTGAAAGAATAATAGTAATGCAAATAAACGAAGATAGTAATAAAGAAAAACGAAAGAAAAAGAAAACGAATGAGGATAACGACAAAGAAAATCAAGAATGAAGGAACAAGAACAAAAAAGATGAATGTGAGGAGATAAAATGTCATAATTATTAACCTGAGTAAAGCGAGAGAGAAGAGTAAAAATCCTGTCTTGACAACCTCACCCACTTCCCTTTCTCTCTCTCTCTCTCTCTCTCTCTCTCTCTCTCTCTCTCTCTCTCTCTCTCTCTCTCTCATTTCCTCCTTTTCTTCTTCATTTACCTGGAATATGAGTTTTTGCTTTTCTTTCTTTATATTCACCTCCTCTCTCACTTTCTTATCTATGCCATTAATAACACACACACACACACACACACACACACACACACACACACACACACACACACACACACACACACACCCCTATTATCACTCCAACACTTACACAAATCAAAATACTCCCAATATGCTAAAAAAAAAAAAAAAAAAAAATTGATGTTATAGATTGAAAACACATGTAAAAGCATTAAAGAAAGGTCCATCTCTCTATTAGTTTCTTTGTAATTAGTGCCTTCCAGAATTACGCACTACTGCACTGCGCCACTTCCTTTCGTTCACCTGGAGGACACAGGACGAGAGTGAGAAAGAAGGTGAGGTGGTGGAAGGATCTCTCTCATCATCTATTCATTATCTTGTCTTCCTAAAAAAAAAAAAAAAAACAACAACGATATCAACATAACGCTACGAGCATTTATCTTCACTGCTCTGGATGTGTGTGTGTGTGTGTGTGTGTGTGTGTGTGTGTGTGTGTGTGTGTGTGTGTGTGTGTGTGAAAAGTAAAGCAAAAATACGCTATAAACAATTATCTTCACTCTT
>NC_059292.1:29274042-29286542 GCF_017591435.1 Portunus trituberculatus | reverse complement strand
CTCTCTCTCTCTCTTACCGTCCCCAGTAAAGATAATGGAAATAGTGGCAAAAAACGAGGACGGAGAGAGAGAGAGAGAGAGAGAGAGAGAGAGAGAGAGAGAGAGAGAGAGAGAGAGAGAGAGAGAGAAACTGACACCCAAACTAGCAGAACAAACGAACAGACACACACAGCAGTTTTTGCCAAGCCTCGTCAGCGTGTTGTGTCGTGTCGTGTCGCTTGGAAGGAGAGAAGGAGGAAGAGAGAGAGAGAGAGAGAGAGAGAGAGAGAGAGAGAGAGAGAGAGAGAGAGAGGACATAAAAAGAGAGAACGTGAGAGCTAAGCATATACGGCTGAACGAGTCAAGCCTTTTTGTTGCCTGGTCAGCGAGGAAGAGGAGGAGGAGGAGGAAGAGATGAAGAGGAGGGGGAGGAGCAAGAGGAGGAGAGAAAGGAGGTAAGAGTTAATGGGGAAGATAGGAAGGGGATAGGTACTGTGTGTGTGTGTGTGTGTGTGTGTGTGTGTGTGTGTGTGTGTGTGTGTGTGTAGGTGGTTCAAGTAATTACAGACGGATCATTATACACGTTCCGTAATTAGTTTTTTTTTCCCTCCCAGATGAAGATAAGAAGAAGAAGAAGAAGAAGGTGAAAGGCAACACAAACGGTGGTGGTGGTGGTGGTGGTGGTGGAGTTCGTGTGGGGTTAAAAAAAGAAAGGGAAGACAAGGCAAGACAAGTCAAAGCAAGAAAGGGCAGGGTAGGGCAGGGCAGGGCAGGGCAGGGCAGGGCAGGGCAGGGCAAAGCAAGGCAAGGAAGAGCAAGACAAGGCAAGGCAATTCAAGGCAAGGCAAAGTAAAGTAGGGCAAGGCAAGGTAAGGCAGGTCAGGGCAGGGCAGGGCAAGAGTTCGAAAAATTAATAAGGGTTCGATGCATGAAAAGTTCGGTTTGGGTTCAAGTTTTGGTTCGGTACGTCTAATGATTTATGTGAAGGTGTCGACATTTGGGAGGGCCACAGGAGACGCTCGCTAATAAGGAGTCACTAATAAGGAGTCACTAATAAGGGGAGTCACTAATAACGGGGTCACAGAGAGAATATTATACAAGACGGGGGTTCAGTGTTATAAGGTGAAGATTTGAGGATTATTTGAAAGGTTTAGATTTTACAGTTTTTTGTCCAGTAAAGGTTGTTGTGGATTGCATAAAAAGTGTTTGGTCCGTCTTCAGAAACGCTTTGCTCTCACCACGACTATATTCCAAGGCCACAGAGATGATTAGCGGGGTTTTCAAGAGTGTTTCTCCAGTTAATAATCTAGAAATCTTGTCAAACTGTCTCTAGAACCGTAAAAAAGCCCTAAAATCGCTTTTCTCTCTCAGCAAGACTGCTTTCCAAGGCCACAGAGGTGATTAGCGGGGTGTTTCTCCAGTTAATAATGTAGAAATCTTGTCAATCTGCCTCTAGAACCGTAAAAAAAAAAAAAAACTTAAAAAAACTCATATGAAATCAAATAAAGCCTTTTGAAATAGTGGAGGTGAAGCATAGAAGTGTTTGAGAATGCGAGCCATAGTGTGGAGTAATTGGCGTTTTTACTGTGCATGGGATGGTTGATGGGTATAATGAGGTGGTGGTGTAACTGCACCGTTGGATTATTACAGTGTTGAGGCTAAATTGCTCTTTCTCTGGTTATAAGTGATGCGTAACGGATGAAATGAGTAGATTGTTTAAGTACTGGCTTGATAATATAGTTGACCTCAAACTCCATCAATACAGGGAAACTATAGGGAAACATTTTTACATTGAGATTTGTGTACGATTAGACCATTTTATTTACATTACGAAGGGTCTATGGAGGTCAGAGGATTAATGGCCACAGTCTTCACTAAATTAATGCCTCACATAAGTTTCTGAAGCTGCGTAAAATCAACAAATAGTAAGCAGAATGAATATGGAAACTCAAATTACCTTGAGTAAATTCTTTTCTACATTACAAACACACAAAAGAATATAACGTACAGTTCACTCCCTGTCTGCTTCTATTATATCCATCTCCCTACGACTTGACTTCTTTTAACAGGGAGGTTTCAAGACATTTGTCCCTGAATTTTGGCTTACTTTTTCAGGGAACTAGCAATCAAGTGGGCTTTTATTGAATTTTGTTGCCCTTGGCCAGGTTCCTCCTCCATAAAAAAAAGAAAAACAGAACAGGAACAGAAAATTATAGCATGAAAAAATAAATAGATGAAAAAAAAAAAAATGGATAATATATAATAGGCAAGTCTGTCTGTCCGTCTTTCTTTCTGACAATACACTGATCTCCTTCGTCAGCGCACGCACACACACACACACACACACACACACACACACACACACACACACACACACACACACACACACACACGGAACAAATTACTTAGACCAATAAAGCACCAAGAATAATCTTACAGAACCTTTAATCAACCTTATGCAGCGCCCACTTCACCACCACCATCACCACCACCACCACCACCACCACCAAGATCATTCATTCATTTGCGTCACGGTCAGAGTTGGAGAGTGTCACCTTTCATGCTCTGGGTTGAAGATTGAGGATGAGGTTAGCAATTAGTGAAGGCAATTAATGCGTGTTCTTAACCCCTTCAGTACCATGACACATTTCCATATTCATTCCGCTTACTATTTAGGGGTTTTATACAGCTGCAGAATTAAAATAGTGGACACTGGCCATTAATCTTCTGACCTCCATACATCTTTCTAATGTCCTAATGTCCCAGTATTGCAAAGGATTAAACGTATCAGTGTCCTTTATTTCATGTAAGAAGAAAGAGAAAGAGAGAGAGAGAGAGAGAGAGAGAGAGAGAGAGAGAGAGAGAGAGAGAGAGAGAGAGAGAGTAGTGATTAAGATGAACAAAACAATAACTCATTGAATACACACAGTAGATATCAGTTCAAACTAAAAATTGTTAGGAAATAATATCTGAAGCAGTATCAATTAACTCGAACAAAAGATAATTAACAAACCGCTAAGTCTTGGAAAATAGTGATGGAGAACAAGATGTCTTAATTAAGGATACAACACACTCCCAGCTGATTTAACATTCTTACAGCTAATAGCCACATCTCTCCTTAATTACTGACTACTAAGGCATAACTGAAACCTCTACCAATCCCTGTACTGGCTAAAAATGAAAAAAATAAAAAAACTCTTCTAACCTCTTTTCTTGCACTTCCTGTGATTAGGTTCGTATCTAGAAACGCTTTCCTCTCTCATCAAAATTGTTTTCTAATGCCACAAGGATGATTAGCGGGGTTTTCGTGAGAACTTCTCCAGTTAATAATGTAAAAATCTTGTCACTCTGCTTTTAGAACCGTAAAATACCTTAAGAATCGGTCTTCTTTCTCACCACGGCTATTTTCCAAGACCACAGGGATGAATAATTGGGTTTTCAAGAGTGTTTCTCCAGTTAATAATGTAAACATCTTGTCACTTTGCCTCTAGAACCGTAAAAACACCTTAAGAAAACTCGTGTAAATTTAAATAAAGCACAGAAATGTTTGAGAATACAAGCCCTTGTAGGTGTCAAATACTGTGTATCGTTGGGAAAAGGTTCAGGTTGAGTTTAGCTGATACTGTCACGATAAAGGTTCCTGGAAGTTAGGTTAGGTTAGGTTAGGAAACGAGGTGAGGTTAGCGTAAGTTAGGTTAATTAACACCTTCAGTACTGGGACGCATTTTTACCTACAGTTTTGGGTACGATTATACGATTTTATTGGCATTAGGAAGGGTCTCTTGAGGTTAGAAGACTAGTGGTCACAGTCTTCACTATTCTAATCCCCACATAAGTTTCTGAACCTGTATAAAGTCACCAAATAGGAAGGAAAATGTGTATGAAAACGTCATGGTACTGAAGAGGTTAACCCCTTCAATACCATGACGCGTTTCTGTATTCATTCAGGTTACTATTTGACGATTTCATACAGCTTCAGAAACTCATGTGGGGATTAAAATAGTGAAGACTGTGGCCATTAATCGTCTGCCCTCCATAGACCCTTCCTGATGTCAATAAAATAGTCTAATCACACCGAAAATTCATGATAAAAATGCCTTCCATTAAGAAGAAGTAAAGGAGGGGTTGAATGCCCCTTCTTGTACACACGTCTCTTCTAATCAAACCTTATTTCCTCTCCCGCTTTGTTTAATTCCTCTTGTTCTCTTGTCTTTCTTTTCCTAATATATTCTCGGCGGCGTCTGAGTTGATTCAAACCACAACCACGACCACAACCAAAGCCCTGCCCTTCTCTCTGTCTCATTACGTCCGGCTTGCTCTGTTGTCCTTTTTTTCCTTATTGCTCTCTCTCTCTCTCTCTCTCTCTCTCTCTCTCTCTCTCTCTCTCTCTCTCTCTCTCTCTCTCTCTCTCTCTCTCTCTCTCTCTCTTGCTTAATTCATCGTCTGACCTTTTTACATCATAAGGACACCAACAATAAAAAAATAGCTATAATGGTAACACACACACACACACACACACACACACACACGTTGATCATCAGAATACTAGAAAGAGAAAAAGAGAATGACTGACTTCATACTACTCTCTTCTACCATACGCCGCCCCCCCCCCACACAAAAAAAGTAAATAGAAACTAAATAAATAAATGAATGAATAAATAAATAGATAATAAATGAAATATACAAATAAATGTATAAACAAATAAATAAAAAAATAACGTAAATCATAGTCTATCCACTTATTACTACTACTACTACTACTACTACTACAGTTTCTATTTACTTTACTGCTTACGTCATCTGATCCATATTTAAATGAACGCATCGCCGCTCTCTACATATACTAACACTTGTGCTCAGTTTGGAAGAGACAGAGAGACCGGGAAATATATAGAAATTAGGAAGAAAACAATTTCGTCATTTGACTATAAAAAAGATGAAATTAGACCAGTGAAAAAAGAACAAATGGCTTGCAGCTTATTTTTATCTTATTTTTAGTTTGATTTTCTTTGGAAATGATGAAGATTTCTGTGCGTTTTATGGCTCTGAGGTCTGACTGTTGCTCCCTCTCTCTCTCTCTCTCTCTCTCTCTCTCTCTCTCTCTCTCTCTCTCTCTCTCTCTCTCTCTCTCTCTCTTCCTCATGGCAACACCCCATACCTTCTCACCCTATGTAAACATTATTCCCAAACTCTCTCTCTCTCTCTCTCTCTCTCTCTCTCTCTCTCTCACACCACCACCACCACGTCCTCCTCCTCCTCCTTCTACTACTAGTGCTGCCTTTCTGCTGTAGCTGCTATTACCTAAAGCAGACTAATACTAACGCTCCTAAGACTATTACTATTGTATAACTACAACCACCACTAACACGACTTCTGCCACCAAAACAACCACTATAGTAAGAGCAACAAAGGAAATCCAATATGATTATTACGCACACCACGACGCCTCCCTCCTTCCACTCCCCTACACTCTTCCAGTCACCATACCTCCTCCTCCTCCTCCCCTAAACCACCACCGCTGCCACCACCACTGCCACCCCTCCCGCCATACACACTTGCGTTTCCTCTACAACAAAAAGTATACGCTCCCTCTACACGGCGCGCACCTGTTAGTCCTGCTGCCCCTCTCCCTGCCCCCGCCTCTCCCCACCCCTTGAGGAGCATTCAACCATCACACTGGCCCGGAGTACACCTAGCTGAAGGCGCGTACACACACACACACACACACACACACACACACACACATGTGTGAGTGACCCATGCCAGGGACAGGCTGAACCTTGTCCCGCAGCCTTTGTCCGCGACGCCCACACGCCTTCCCACGCTTCCCTCGAGGCTCCTGCAGAGGGCACAGCAGGGAGTGGGCAGCAGGGTTGCCTGGCGGTGGTGACAGGAGGCCCTCGGCCTGGCGAGGATCGAGCAGCAGCAGCAGCAACGGCAGCAGCAGCAGCACCTCCACATCGGGGTCAGTAGGGCGCGGTCCTCCTGCCGCCCTTCACACTCGCACTGGGACCCCGCTGCGCCTGGCACAGTAGGGCCTTACACCTCACAGCACCACTACACACACCTGCACCGCACGCCACTCTGAGTCGCGGCCACGAGTGAGCACGAGGCAGGAGCGGCGGCCACACACCCACACAACACAACGTCCGGACCAGCACTGATGTCTGGTGGTGGGCCAGTGGTGGCGGTGTTGGAGCGGCGCCGCGCGGGAATCTTCACAGTTGTGGCTGCCACAGCTTCTGCTGCTGCTGCAACGCCACCGCCCGCGACGCCCGCGCCGCCCATCGGAACTTTCATCATCGCCACCTGCACGCCTCTGAGGAAGAAGCTTCTGCAGGGCCTGTCGGAGAGGGAAGGGTGAGGAAGGTCCCCAGCTGTGATGGGCGGGGGTGGGGGAGGGAAGGGGAGCGTGTCGTAAAGCTGGCCGCGGGAAGGAAGGTAACACGGAGGAGGTGATAAAGTGGGGAAAGTGAACTTGGCGGCGGCAGTTTTGGGGAAACAAACGTCAAGAAATCGTCGGGGCCTGTCTGTGTGTGTAGGGGTGCCGGTGGTTGACGGTGCCAGGGTGCCACAGGGGCCGGGGGTAGGAGCCGTGATGGTTTTGGCGTGTTGGCGTAGAGTGGTGGATGTGTGTGGAGGCGGGACGTGCACCAACACAACCGAGTATATAAACTCCTTCAGTATTCGCTGACTTGTGCCTGTTTAATTTTCTTTCAGTGCTTTCCTCGGGCTGAGTTGGAGCGTGCACACACACACACACACACACACACACACACACACTCACCGCGTAGTGTAGTGGTTAGCACGCTCGACTCACAATCGAGAGGCCCGGGTTCGAGTCCCGGTAAGCGGCGAGGCAAATGGGCAAGCCTCTTAATGTGTGGCCCCTGTTCACCTAGCAGTAAATAGGTACGGGATGTAACTCGAGGGGTTGTGGTCTCGCTTTCCCGGTGTGTGGAGTGTGTTGTGGTCTCAGTTCTACCCGAAGATCGGTCTATGAGCTCTGAGCTCGCTCCGTAATGGGGAAGACTGGCTGGGTGACCAGCAGGCGACCTAGGTGAATTACACACACACACACACACACACACACACACACACCCTCTGGTGACACTCCTAGCAGTGGCAGTGGCGGTGGTGGTGGTGGTGGTGGTGGCGAGGCGCATCACCAGTGCTCAGTGCTCACTGTGCCCTTTTTAATCATTCATTCCCTCGTCTTATCACTGATCGCCCTACCTCGTATCCACTCCCAGACTGACCACTCTGCTCCCTTATCGCTCGCCTCACTTGTCTTCACTGTCTTATCCACCATGCTTACAAACTCCACCTGCTCCCCTCCCCCTAACACACACACACACACACACACACACACACACACACACACACACACACACACACCGCGTAGTGTAGTGGTTAGCACGCTCGACTCACAATCGAGAGGCCCGGGTTCGAGTCCCTGCGCGGCGAGGCAAATGGGCAAGCCTCTTAATATGTGGCCCCTGTTCACCTAGCAGTAAATTGGTATGGGATGTAACTCGAGGGGTTGTGGCCTCGTTTTCCCGGTGTGTGGAGTGTGTTGTGGTCTCAATCCTACCCGAAGATCGGTCTATGAGCTCTGAGCTCGCTCCGTAATGGGGAAGACTGGCTGGGTGACGAGCAGGCAACCGAGGTGAACACACACACACACACACACCGCGTAGTGTAGTGGTTAGCACGCTCGATTCACAATCGAGAGGGCCGGGTTCGAGTCCCAGAAAGCTGCGAGGCAAATGCAAGCCTCTTAATGTGTGGCCCCTGTTCACCTAGCAGTAAATAGGTACGGGATGTAACTCGAAGGGTTGTGGCCTCGCTTTCCCGCTGTGTGTTGTGTGTTGATGTGGTCTCAGCCCTACCCGAAGATCGGTCTATGAGCTCTGAGCTCGCTCCGTAATGGGGAAGACCGGCTGGCCACGCAGGCGACCGAGGTGAATTACATACACACACACACACACACACACACACACACACCAGGAAGACACACACATACCTATACAAGTGGCCCCTCCCCTCTCTCTCTCTCTCTCAGCAACACCCAACACAACCACTGCTTCCCATCAATGGCACCACAATCAAGAAGCAACATTCGCCGCCTCACTCTTCGTTCAGTCACTCGCCAAGAAATCCTGCGTTATGGCGTGTTTCCGTCACTCGGCCTTCGCTTCCCCACACACGTTGATCTCACGCCGGGACCTTGCTCACCCCCTTGTATGGAGCACGCCCCCGCCCACCCACCCACACACCAGGCAAGGCAGAGTGCGGGGTAGCAGAGTCCGAAGCTATTCCTCCCGTCAACTCCTCACCTTTTGACTCTCTCTAAACTCTACTCTCACTTCATCGGTTGGTTTCGTCCCTCAAGGCGTTGTGGCTGTGTGTGTGTGTGTGTGTGTGTGTGTGTGTGTGTGTGTGTGTGTGTGTGTTTTGATTGTTATCGTTGTTTTCCTCTTGATTTGTATACTGGATTATATGCATTGTATCACGAATGTGTGTGTGTGTGTGTGTGTGTGTGTGTAATTCACCTAGGTCGCCTGCTGGTCACCCAGCCAGTCTTCCCCATTACGGAGCGAGCTCAGAGCTCATAGACCGATCTTCGAGTATGACTGACACCACAACACACTCCACAGTCCACACACCGGGAAAGCGAGGCCACAACCCCTCGAGTTACATCCCGTACCTATTTACTGCTAGGTGAACAGGGCCTACACACACTTGCCCATTTGCCTCGCTGCTTACCGGGACTCGAACCCGGCCCTCTCGATTGTGACTCGAGCGTGCTAACCACTACACTACGCGGTGTGTGTGTGTGTGTGTGTGTGTGTGTGTGTGTAATTCACTGTTTGATCTGCTGCAGTCTCTGACGAGACAGCTAGACGTTACCCTACGGAACGAGCTCAGAGCTCATTGTTTCCGATCTCCGGATAGGCTTGAGACCAGGCACACACGTCACAACTCCTCGATTTACATTCCGTTCCTACTCACTGCTAGGTGAACAGGGGCTACACGTGAAAGGAGACACACCCAAATATCTCCACCCGGCCGGGGAATCGAACCCCGGTCATCTGGCTTGTGAAGCCAGCGTTCTAACCACTGAGCTACCGGGCCGTATGTGTGTGTGTGTGTGTGTGTGTGTGTGTGTGTGTGTGTGTGTGTGTGTGTTTTACGTAGGGAAGAGGGCCAGCCAAGGGCAAAAAAAAAGAAAGTTAGAAAAAAGCCCACTTGAGCGCTGGCTCTCCAAAGAGTACAAAAAGTGCCAAAACCGTCAGCCAGAATTAGGGGAGCAAATGCCTCGATACCTCCCTCTTAAAAGAAGACAAGTTGTAGGAATTTGGAAATACAGATGCAGGGAGGGAGTTCCAGAGTTTACCAGTGAAAGGGATGAATGATTGAGCGTACTGGTTAACTCTTGCATTAGAGAGTTGGACAGAATAGGGATGAGAGGAAGAAGAAAGCCTTGTGCAGCGTGGCCGCAGGAGGAGGGGAGGCATGCAGTTAGCAAGATCAGTAGAACAGTTACCATGAAAATAGCGATAAAATATAGAAAGGGATGCAACATTTCGGCGGTGAGAAAGAGACTGAAGACAGTTAGTCAGAGGAGGGAGTTGATGAGACGAAGAGCTTTCGATTCCACCCTATCAAGCAAAGCTGTGTGACTGGAACCCCCAAACATGCGAAGAGTACTCCATACAGGGACGGATAAGGCCCTTATACAGAGTAAGCAGTTGGAGGGCGAGAAAAACTGGCGGAGACGCCTCAGAACACCTAACTTCATAGAAGCTGTTTTAGCAAGAGATGAGATGTGAAGTTTCCAGTTAAGATTATGAGCAAAGGACAGACCGAGGATATTCATTGTGGAAGAGGGAGACAGTTGAGTGTCATTGAAGAAGAGGGGATAGTTGTCTGGAAGGTTGTGTCGAGTTGATAGATGGAGGAATTGAGTTTTTGAGGCATTGAAAACTACTAGATTTTCTCTGCCCCAATCGGAAATTTTAGAAAGATCGGAAGTCAGGCGTTCCGTGGCGTCCCCGCGTGATCTGTTAATTTCCTGAAGGGTTGGATGTCTCTGAAAGAACGTGGAAAGATGTAGGTGTGTGTGTGTGTGTGTGTGTGTGTGTGTGTGTGTGTGTGTGTTAGAAGGAAGGCTTTAAGCGTTTTGCGTATATGCTGCTGGAAGTATGGACGGTAAGGTGTACTCAGGTGTACTCGTACATTCAGCGTGAGGTCCTTCATAAACACACCTGCACGCACTTATAATCTAGTCTGAGCGAGGTTACTGCTCCTGCTGGTGGTGGTGGCGGTGGTGGTGGTAGTGCTGCTGCTGCTGCATATCTCCGCTTTCTATCTCCAGATTGCCAAATCTTTCGTACGAACGTTCTGCAATTTGCGGTGCAGGAAAACGCACAATGGAACACCACCAGTACTTCACTTCCTCCACCGCCTCGACACAGATTCACTCCCTCCAAACTGTAGAGAAAGTTGACGTTAAGCAAGTACAGTACACACTCGTATACCTCCACCTCATCCACCTACACTTTCCTTCACCGCTCACTTCGCTTCACTCACTGCTCTTATCATCACACCCCACACATCATGCCAGCTGGTGACCAGACCACGAATACTCTTACGCCAAGTGTTGCAGGTTGCCCACCCACAGCACCGCACCGCACCACACCACACCCTCGCTGCCTCGCTCCTTCCCTCCTCCCTGGAAATTTTCCCAGGTCCTACGCAGCTTACCTCCTTCCTCCCTGCGTGGTCGGCGGGCTGACTTGTGGCTCTTCTTGATGGCTGGCAGGAAAAAAATAGCCCTGCTTGACAGACCGGCCCGCCCCCTTCCGCGCTGCCAATCACCGCGGAGTGGGTACTAGCCACACACACACACACACACACACACACACACACACACACACTTGCTGTCTTCCCCAAGTAGAAGATGCGTGCAGTTTTCCCCACGCAATATTCTTCCATGATACTAAGTTTTCACGTCACCTCTGATAAAAAAAAACCGTGGTAATTCCAGGTACTAATTGAAAAGTTAATTAGCTGTCCCGAAGTCACGCAAGGCTGGAGTCACGAGCCACGAGCCATGACCAGCGTCTTCACCACCACGTTGACGCAGGTTCTGTTCCCGTGAGATCATCAAAGCGTTGCGAATGACTGCTTGCTTGCTCTTCAATGGCGGCACGTCTTCCTGCACTCGTACTCTTTCCACACCTCCCATGTATTCTGTCCAATGCTTCCCCTTCCTCACACCTCCACTAGCTCACTCCTGTCCCAGCACGCCTTCTTGTATTCCCTATATTCTGTCTTCTGTCCAACCTTTCCCTTGTCTCACCCCTGCCCTATAACTCACTGCTCCAGCTCCATCTCTGCCCTTGTCTCACTCCTGGTTTATGTAGTACCTGTCCTACCTCAGTCACTGTTTCTAGCTGTGGTACGTCATCCCTGCTCAACGAATATAACTACCCTCTTGTTGTGTCTTGTTCTGTCACTGCCTTGTATTTCTGAAGTACTCTTACTCCCCCGCTGCCCTGCGTCTGTATCTGTTCCTCGCCACCCTTGTCCCGACCCGGCCCATCCCCAGCACGGTGTTCTCCCCAATCCACTTGCTCCTCTGGCACCTCTCCTTCCTTCCCCCCTCCAGCCTCCCGCCACAATAGAGCACCGAGCAACAGGTGCACCGCTCACTCACCTGTTGCTTCACCTGTACCCTGCCCCCAGCCCTCTCCAGGTCGCCTCTCCCCATCACCCAGCCCCCTCATATGGCGACCCTGCATGACTACCTCCTAATTTTCGGCGGGTCTCCCCTGTGCTCTTCCTGTCGTTGCTCTCGTTCTCACGCAGAGCTTCAAGAAGCGTCTGTCTGAAGCTGACGCTCCTCTCAGCGTCACTCTGCCATCACGTTCACTATTATAGGCACCAGTCAGCAGCCCCGCCCCGCCCCGCCCCGCCCGTCCCACCCCGCCCCAGTGTCTGAGTCCACAGGTGTGCCGTTCAGGCAATTAAGTCTGCTGGCTCACTACATGACCCCGACTGGAGGTCACGCTCCCTGACCTCAGCAGCCCTCCGGCCTCCCCACATCTGGTGGGCCGGCCATGTACACCTGGGACAAGGGTCCTTCCTGGCGCAGGGCCCGCCTGACCTTCGCTCGCTGCCGCCAGGAATAGGCAGGCGGGGACTGGAAGGAGTCGCTGTGTCACTTGCCCCACGCTAAGGGAAGAGAAGGAGATGGAGGCCCAGCCCTCACCCCCCTTGACCCCTCTGACCCCAGGCCCCGCGCAGCGCCATCCATACCTTGCCTCACGTTAAGCGCTGTGGTTAGCGGAAGGGAGGGGGGCAAGAACGGAGGGTGGTGGAGGGAGAGGAGGGGGCGGGGGCTGAGGGAAGTCCTTGCATTGAGGAGTGTGGGAGACGCGGCGAATTGACAGCCAGACGGAGGCTGTGGCGGCGCGGCTACACCACCACTGGGATCCCTTGACCTCTGACAA
>NC_059292.1:29266542-29269042 GCF_017591435.1 Portunus trituberculatus | reverse complement strand
GAGATTGCAGAAGAGAGGAGACCAGAGGATGGTTTAACCCCTTCAGTACCATGACGCGTTTTCATATTCATTCCGCTTACTGTTTGGTGATTTTACACAGCTTCAGAAACTTATGTGGACAATAAAACAGTGAAGACTCTGGCCATTAATCTGACCTTCCCAATGTCAATAAAAAGGTCTAATCGCACACAAATGTGAAGGTAAAATAATGAGTCCCAGTATTGAAGGGATAAAAAATGCGGTTCCTAGGTCATTTTAATTTCAATTTTTTTTTCTTTTTTTATGTTAAGGCTTAAAGTGCCTGCAGGTATACTTGAAGTGTATGAATAGGAAGAGCTGTTTAGCTTCCACCCATTAGTGGGGCAGGCAATTTTATTTATAGTGGTACCCATATCAGGGTCCATATTATCACCCAAGCGCATCTTTGGCGTAACCACCTAGAACCTGGATATCATGGTGACATGAAGGTAATTTTAAACCACTCGACAAATGGCACAGTTTCAAAGCGATACGTGGTGGGATTCGAACCTATGCGTGAACGTCATCAGCTTATCTACTACACCACCACCAGCTGGGGCACATTTTTAGAAGCAAGAACTCCATATTATTACAACCTGCTTCTGCTCATCTGTAAAGCTACAGCATGAACACCAAGTCCTTCCTCAAGAGTTTTAAATCTGAGACGTCGTGTTTTTTCTTCTTCCTGTTCCGCTTCCTCCTCCTCTCGTCAATAACCTTCTTATCTAAATTGATGTCTGGAAATCCTGTTCTCTTTTCCCACGTGTTACTAGGGTGTATTGCGGAAAATTGTTTTACAGAAGTGGTTATTCTTTCTCATTTTAGGTTTTGCAGTCTACTTTCTAACAGGGAAATAATTTTGGGTTTTGGCGAGAGAGAGAGAGAGAGAGAGAGAGAGAGAGAGAGAGAGAGAGAGAGAGAGAGAGAGAGAGTTATTACATCGATTTAACCTCACGTGAGTTTCTTAAGCTGTGCAAAATGACCAAATAGTAACCAGAATGAATATGGGAACGCGTCATGGTACTAAAGGGGTTAAGAGGAAGATTTCTAGACATTTACCCCTTTCTTTTGGCTAACTCTTTAGGTCCTGCACGGGGACTGGCAAGTAAGTGGGAGGTTATTTTCTTTTTTAGTTTTTTTTATCATTTATTCATTATTATTATTATTATTTTTTTTTTATCTTTTATACCCTTGGCTAGCTTTCCCCTCTTACACACACACAAAAATTATGTTAGGTTAAGTCAACGTGCCTCAGTCCAACACACACATTAATATCCACTTGATTGATAGACCTGACATCGTGACATCCAGCAGACTTTTGACACGAGTTCCCTGGGCGAGTGTACCGTGTCGCGTTGCCATGTTGACAGCCGCTCCATTCCTCCACCTTGATGTACCCAGGCGGCTTGCGGGAATACTAATGTGTGACCAGCCTGGCGTGAGTGGCGGACTGCGGACACTCACTTTATTGGGAGCGATGTAGCGAGGCAAACAAGGAGGCAGAGACGGAGGCAGGCAGGGAGATAGCCAGGCAGGGAGGTAGCTAGGCACGGAGGTGGACAGGTACGGAGACAGGCAGCGAGGGAGGGAGGCAGGGAGACAGGAAGACAGGCAGGAAAACAGGGAGACAGGTAGCCAGGCAGGGTAATTTTAAGGTAATTTTAAACCACTCGACAAATGGCACAGTTTCAAAGCGATACGTGGTGGGATTCGAACCTATGCGTGAACGTCATCAGCTTATCTACTACACCACCGCCAGCTGGGGTACATTTTTAGAAGCAAGAACTCCATATTATTACAACCTGCTTCTGCTCATCTGTAAAGCTACAGCATGAACACCAAGTCCTTCCTCAAGAGTTTCAAATCTGAGACGTCGTGTTTTTTCTTCTTCCTGTTCCGCTTCCTCCTCCTTTCGTCAATAACCTTCTTATCTAAATTGATGCCTGGAAATCCTGTTCTCTTTTCCCACGTGTTACTAGGGTGTATTGCGGAAAATTGTTTTACAGAAGTGGTTATTCTTTCTCATTTTAGGTTTTGCAGTCTACTTTCTAACAGGGAAATAATTTTGGGTTTTGGCGAGAGAGAGAGAGAGAGAGAGAGAGAGAGAGAGAGAGAGAGAGAGAGAGAGAGAGAGAGAGAGAGAGAGAGAGAGAGAGAGAGAGAGAGAGAGAGAGAGAGAGAGAGAGAGAGAGAGAGAGAGAGAGAGAGAGAGAGAGAGAGAGAGAGAGAGAGAGAGAGAGAGAGAGAGAGAGAGAGAGAGAGAGAGAGAGAGAGAGAGAGAGAGAGAGACCTGTATTATCATTAGTATTCAAAGTCTTAAACATACCAATGCAAACTCTTAACTTAACATGCACAACAGACTATAGAGCGTAGTTTATTCCAACACACCCTCGCACTCTTAACTCCTTCAGTGCGACGACGCGTTTTCCTATTCATTCTGCTTACTATCTGGTGATTTGATACAGCTTCAGAAACTTATGTG
>NC_059292.1:29246542-29251542 GCF_017591435.1 Portunus trituberculatus | reverse complement strand
GTTTTTTTACGTTTCTACATTATTAATTGGAGAAACAAACACTCTTGAAAACCCCGCTAATCATCTCTGTGGCCTTGGAAAATAGTCGTGGTGAGAGCAAAGCGTTTCTGAAGACGGACCAAACACTTTTTATGCAATCCACAACAACCTTTACTGGACAAAAAACTGTAAAATCTAAACCTTTCAAATAATCCTCAAATCTTCACCTTATAACACTGAACCCCCGTCTTGTATAATATTCTCTCTGTGACCCCGTTATTAGTGATTCCCTTAATTAGTGACTCCTTATTAGTGACTCCTTATTAGCGAGCGTCTCCTGTGGCTCTCCCAAATGTCGACACCTTCACATAGATAACAGTAAATCATTAAACGCACCGAACCAAAACTAGAATCCGAACCGAACTTTACATGCCTCGAACCTTTATTGATTTTTTGAATCCTTGCCTTGTCCTGCCTGCCCTGCCCTGCCTTGCCTTGTTTTGTCCTGCCCTCCCCTGCCCTACCTTGCCTTGGCCTGCCTTGCCCTGCCCTGTCTTGCCTTGTCTTGTCTTGTCTTGTCTTGCCTTGCCTTGCCTTGCCTTGCCTTGCCTTCGCTATGCCCTGCCTTGCCTTGCCTTGCCTTGCCTTGCCTTGCCTTGCCTTGCCTTACCATAACTTGTCTTGCCTATCCTTATTTGCCTTGCCCTGCCCTGACTTACCCTACCCAGCCTTGCCTTGCCTTGCCTTGCCTTGCCTTGCCTTGCCTTGCCTTACCTTGCCTTGCCTTGCCTTACCTTGCCTTACCTTCCTTTATCTTGCTTTGCCTTGCCCTATCGTACCTTGACCTGGCGCTGCCCTACCCTACCCTGCCTTGCTTTGCCTTACCTTGCTCTGCCTGCCTTGCCTTTCCCTGCCTTGCCTTGCCCTACCTTGTCTTACCTTACCTTGCCTTTCTTTGTCTTGTCTTGCCCTACCTTGCCCTTCCCTGCCTTGCCTTGTTATTATTAATTCGTTATCATTATATTATTTTCTCTCGGCAGGAAGGGATCGATTAAGGTGAAGGCGGTGGCAGCAACAGTGTCACGTAATGTTTGACGACTCCTATTACTCTGTTCTTGATTTTCTTCATTGCTTCCTTTTCTCTGCTTTTCTCTTCTCAATTCAATAGTTTTTTTTTTCTTTTTGTCTGTTGCTTTCCTTTATCTCTCTCTTTCTTGTAGCCTTTGCTCTTCCGTTACTCACTATCTCTGTCTCTGTCTCTCTCTGTTTTTTTTTTCTCTCTCTCTCTCTCTCTCTCTCTCTCTCTCTCTCTCTCTCTCTCTCTCTCTCTCTCTCTCTTCCTGTCTTTCATTTTCCTTATCCTTCCTTTCTTTTCTCATTCCTTTCTGCCTCCTCCTCTCTCTCTCTCTCTCTCTCTCTCTCTCTCTCTCTCTCTCTCTCTCTCTCTCTCTCTCTCTCTCAAACATATTGTAGCTTATTGATAACGTCATTGATTTGATGTGAATAATACTTGCTTCCTGTTGATCCACCCACTCATTACAAGGACAGCTCACGGTTGTCCTCAAGATCTGACAACCACGCATCCCCTGAGACACTATTCAGACTGAGACACAGGAGCCACTTCAGAGTAGACAGACAATGGGAAGGAAGGCGTGGGGCGCGTCGGGCTGGTAGGCTGGTGGTGGGCAGGGAGAGACTATCTATCTCCCTCTAGTGGTCATGTTTCAATTAACAACACAATAGCGCTGCACTTCTTCTGCCAGCAAGTTAATTGGGCTTTATGCTGATGTGCGCAGAGGCTGTAGTAGTGGTGGTGGTGGTGGGAGTGGTGGTGGTGGGAGGCCGGGAACAGCGGATAAGGAATGTGGAGGAGGCGGTGAAGGAGGTGGAAGAGGACATGAAGAGCGAGATATGGAGACAGGATACATCATGGAGGAGGAGGAGGAGGAGGAGGAGGAGGAGGAGGAGGAGGAGAAATACAAAGAAAGTTCAAAATAATGAACTCAAGAGGCCCTTATTACGCTATTTCGGGAGGAGGTGGTGATGGAAGACCAGAAGGAGGAAGAGGAGGAGGAGGAGGAGGAGGAGGAGGAGGAGGAGGAGGAGGAGGAGGAGGAGGAAGACAGAAGATTATAGGAACCAGATAAAGTAATGAGGTTGATGTAACACGCCGGATACAACGAAGAGATTAAGAACAGAATGAAAGAATGGATAAGATAATAAATAGAAAAAAAAAAACTAGGAGGAGGAGGACGAGAAAGAGGAAGAAACAGAAATGTGAAAGAAGAAGAGGAAGAGGGAAATAAGAAGACAGGATAAAGGTTATAATGGAAGAAGTGAAGGAGGAGGAGGAGGAGGAGGAGGAGGAGGAGGAGGAGGAGGAGGAGGAGAAGAAAGAAGACTGAGGAGACGATAAAGGGGAGGAAAAAAGGAGAAGGCGTGAAAGACGAAAAAGAAGAGGAAGAGGAAAATAAGAAGAAAAAGATAAAGATATAATGAAAGAAGAAGTGAAGGAGAAGGAGAAGGAGGAGGAGGAGGAGGAGGAGGAGGAGGAGGAGGAGGAGGAGGAGGAGGAGGAGGAGGAGAAGAAGGGAGGAGGAGGAGACGAGAAAGGAGAACAAAAGAAGGAGGAGTGAAAGAAGAAGAAGAGGAAAAAAAAGATAAAAAGACAATGGAAGAAGTGAAGGAGGAATAAAGAAGGAGGAGGAGGAGAAGGAAGTAAGAGAAGACGAAAAGGAGGAAAAGGAGGAGAAGTAAAACGAGAGGAAGAGGAAGAGGGAGATAATAAGACAGGGTAAGATATAATGGGAGAAGAAGTGAAGGAGGAGGAAAGACGGAGGAGGAGGAGGATAAAGAGAAGGAGGAGGAGGAGGATGAGGAGGAGAGGCAAGAAGGAGATGGTGACGGAATGGGATAAGGAGGATGAAGGAAAGGTGAGGAGGCAGGACACGTATCTAATGCCACAGCCAATACACACAATAGGACACCCGAGGACTCTCTTGAGGATACAATTTTGGGTGAGAGGTGTGTTCTCTGTCTCTCTCTCTCTCTCTGTCTCTCTCTTTCACTCCTCCGTCTCAATGTCGCCACTCACAATGCCTTCCCTCCCCCAGCACTTGAGTTCCTCCCCCACTTGCTGTTACACTCTATTCTCTTTCCCTCCCTCTTCTTTTCCCTGCCCCGTTCTTGCCTTGTATTGCACCATTAGTCTATTCCCATTCACCATTATTTTATTTCTAGTTTGATTCATTTGTAGTATTCTTTTATTTTTTCTTTGATTTCTAATTCTCGGCAATATTCTTCTATCTCTTTTCCATTCAGTGTTACTTTATCCTTTTCCTTTGTGTACTATTCTTCTATCTCTCTATTTACTGTCTTTTATTTCCTAGTGACATTCTTCCATCTCTTTTCCTTCACTTTTTTCACTTCTTTTCATTCAATACAGCTTGTCAGTTTGTAGTATCCTTCTCTTCCTATCTCCTTTCTATTACTGCAGTTCTTCTTTAATTCCTTCAGTACCATGACGCGCTTCCATGTCCATTCTGCTCACTGTTTGGTGATTTTATAAGGCTTCAGAAACTCATGTAGGGGGATTAAAACAGTGAAGACTGGCCATTTATCTTCTGTAAATAAAATAGTCTAATCATACACAAATCTCAAGGTAAAAATATATCCCAGTATTGAAGGGGTTAATGCCGCTTGTCTCTCCCTTTGTCTTTCCTCCTTCCCTCCCTCCCTCCCTCTCCTGTTTCTATATACAGTTTTGCACGAGAGGTCATGAAAGCCAGTCACTTATTTGCATCTGGCTTGAAGGGCGTGGCCAAAACGAGACGATGAATTACTGATCTGCTATTTAAATTTCCACTGCTCTTAAGATACTCAGCATGAATCTGATGGTGACTATTTAAGAACAGATTGACCGACTCATCAGTGAATAAGGAAAAAATAAAAAGTAAATAAAAATCTCTTAGTCTTGTCGTCATCTTCATTTAAGAGGAAGGTTTCAAGACATTTATTTACTCTTTTTGGCTGACTCTCTAGGACCTGCAAGGACCTAGGTGCTTCTTCTTATGTTGTCCTTAGCTAGCTTTCCTCCTTTTACATTGAAAAAAAAAAACAACCGTTATTTTATGTTTCTTTGTTATCCGTCTTCATTAAATATTCACTTATTTCATCATTATTCCTTCCTGTTTTGTTTATTTTACTGCAGCACGTGTCATGGTGAAGGGGAGGTGGCAGCAACACACGGCTCGCGGACTGGCGCTGAGGTGGCGTGGCGGGAACACAGAGTACGCGTGTTACGTGTATTAATAGCAGTGCTGCGTCATGGTGGCGTACAAGGAGGCTGCTGGTAGGGGGGTCCTTCAGGGTGCTGTGCTGGGGCTGGTGTGCTTCACTGGGGGCATTACCGATGTAGGGAGTCTTGAGTAACATTGATCAGCCTTACAGTCCCGAGTAACATTGATCAGCCTTACAGTCCCGAGTAACATTGATCACCCTTACAGTCCCGAGTAACATTGATCAGCCTTACAGATCCCATCGAGGTAACACACAGAGCAGCACATAAAGAGGTTGTAATCCAAAGAGCAAGAAAAAAAAAAAAACCACGTCAGAAAGAAGAATTGAACAAGAATGACAAAGAAGATAAAGAGGTTTCATTACTTTTGTTTAGAAGATACATTAATTGGCAAGATGGTCCAAAAGATGCAAAAAGTCGCAAAATCTGTCGAAAAATATAAAACGTTGAGGGTAAGTCAGACGTTTAATTACTTTTGGTTAGAAGATACGAAATAAATTGGCAAGACAGTCTAAAAAAAGGTGAAAAAAGTCACATATTCAGTCAGTAAAATATATAATGATGCTAAAAGGCCCATATTTTGGAACACTTCCGCGTTGCACCTTCACTATTTCCAAGGGCTCTAGTTAAAATGGCACGGGTTTTTAACCCCTTCAGTACCATGACGCCTTTTCATATTCATTCTGGTTACTATTTGGTGATATCATACAGCTTCAGAAACTTG
>NC_059292.1:29221542-29236542 GCF_017591435.1 Portunus trituberculatus | reverse complement strand
GACTGGACGGAAAAAAAAAAAAAATATGTAACGGTTGGGACACTTCAGAACTCATGACGTGAACTGAATACCATTTACATCAGGCTCTAGTGAAGTTAAATGGAGTTCTAGTGTGCATGAGAGAGAGAGAGAGAGAGAGAGAGAGAGAGAGAGAGAGAGAGAGAGAGAGAGAGAGAGAGAGAGGGTACAAGTATGTCTTCTGTTTTGGTCTAGTATCAGGTCCTGGTGTGGTGGTGGTGGTGTCCTGGTCTCAAGTTCGTATTCAGAAACATTTTATTCTCTCACCACGATTGTAGTATTTTCTTTCTCTTCTTTCTCATCCTCAGAAATACACTAAGTTGAAATTTTGACCGTTTTCATCCTTACTACAATTAAAGTCCGTATTCACAAACGCTTTACTTTCTCACCACGACTGTTTTCCAAGGCCACAGAGATGATTAGCGGGGATTTCAAGAGTGTTTTTCCTGTTAATAAATGTAGAAATCTTGTCACTCTGCCTCTAGAACCGTAAAAGCATCTGAAAAAAAACTCGTGTCAATTTAAATAAATCCTTTGAAATAGCGGAGGTGAAGTGCAAAAATCCTTGAGAATACGAGCCGGACACACTTGGCGATAAGAACCACGTCAGCATCACCACCACCACCATCGCATCACCACCACCACCACCGCATCACCACCACCACCACCCTCTTAACCTCTTCAGTACTGGAACGCCTTTTTACCCTGAGTTTTGGCTGTGATTAGACCATTTTATTGACATTAGAAAAAGTCTATGGAGATCATAGGATTAATGGCCAGAGTCTTCACTATTTTAATCCCCACATGAGTTTCTGAAGCTGTAAAAAATCACCAAATAGTAAGCAGAATCAATATGAAAACGCGTCATGGTACTGAAGGGGTTAATACTCAGGGACGGAGATGGACGGAGCCACACTCACCACTGGCTTGTTGGAGACACGTGTGTATATGTAGTGGTTTGTATGTCTCTTTTTTTTATTTTCATTGGTTTTCATGTTTATTTTGCCTATTTCCTCTTGGTTGTAGTGGGTCAGATGTGTTACTTCATCAATATTCCTCCTCCTCTTCTTATTCCTTCTCCTTTCCCCACTTCTTAACAAATTTTTCTTCTTTTCTTCTTCTCTTGTCTTTCTTTCTTTCGTTCTTCCTTTCTGTCTTTCGTTCTTTCTTGTTCCTTTTCTTCTTTCTGTCTCTCATCATCATCATCATCATCATCACCACCACCATCATCATCATTCATCATCATTATTTTCATCATCATCATCATCATGACCTTCAAATGTCTTCAAATGTAAAAATAACTCACATTTTTCCTGCTTTTCAACATTTTTTTTCCTCCTTTTCCTCCTTCTTCTTCTTCTTCTTCTTCTTCTTCTTCTTCTTCTTCTTCTTCTCCTCCTCTTCTTCCTCCTCCTCCTCCTCCTCCTCCTCCTCCTCCTCCTCCTCCTCTCTCTCTCTTCCTTAACTAATACATTATCACTTGTATCAACGCTATAGTTTATGTGATATATATAATTTCGCTTTGTTAGAATCACGCTCTAAACATTCGCGGCACTAATGTATTTATTCACTTTAGAACTGGACAAGTGAAAAGTACAAGCAATACTGAGTCTGTTTCTTTCCCCCACTCAATTACTCATCCAGTCAGTCAATCAGTCAGTCAGTCAGTCAGTCAGTTAATTAGTCAGTCAGTCAGTCAGTTGGTCAGTTAGTTAATTAGTCAGTCAGTCAGTAAGTTGGTCAGTTAGTTAATTAGTCAGTCAGTCAGTTAGTTAGTCGGTCAGTTAGTCAGTCAGTCAGTCAGTCGGCCAGTTAGTCAGTCAGCTTGTCTCGTCAATCACCCCACCCTTCCGTCAGCTAGGCAGTCAGGCAGCTAATCAGACAGTCAACACCTCGTCAGTCAGTCCTTCAAGTCAACGTGTCAGTCAATCTGTCAGTCAGCCACCAACACACTCAACACTTATTTCTCTTGCCTCGGAAACACACACACACACACACACACACACACACACACACACACACACTCTCTCTCTCTCTCTATCTCTCTCTCTCTCTGTCTAGTGTTTTTTTTTTCCCTCATTTATTCCGTTTCGCTTTCCCTCTTCCTTCTTCTCCTCCTTCTCCTTCTACTCTTCCTCCTCATACGACCCTGACACACATGCACACACACACACACACACACACACACACACACACACACACACACACACAACCTTTGCGTGGCCCGTAAAAGGAAAATACTCGTAAAAAAAAAAAAATAGCTTCGGATCCCAGAGTTTATCATGATTTCACCCAACAAGTTCAAGGCTGAGAGAGAGAGAGAGAGAGAGAGAGAGAGAGAGAGAGAGAGAGAGAGAGAGAGAGAGAGAGAGAGAGGACATGGTAATGATATGGTGATAAAAGTGATGGTAGAAGTATAGTGGTAATAGTAGTAGTAGTAGTAGTAGTTGTTGTTGTAGTTATTGTTGTAGTAGTAGTAGTAGTAGTTATTGTAGAAGTAGTTATTGTAGTAGTAGTTATTGTAGTAGTAGTTATTGTAGTATTAGTTACTGTAGTAGTAGTAGTAGTAGTAGTAGTAGTAGTTATTGTTGTTGTTATTAGGTGTAATATTAATCTGACAAGTCCATTGATGCACACATATACAGACATATAAATAAACTAATATAAATCTACTCATAGACTCGTGCTAAGGAGTTCTCACGCACAGGCAGGCAATACACACACAGATATGTCATCCCCCCACCTCCTCTCTCTCTCTCTCTCTCTCTCTCTTGATAGTGTAGAGACCTGTGTCTGAGTGCACATGCGCCCGCCCGCGCGCGCGTGTGTGTGTGTGTGTGTGTGTGTGTGTGTGTGTGTGTGTGTGTGTGTGTGTGTGTTATAATCTCTATTTATTTTCAGTTGTGAGTGATGAAGCAAATGATGTTCTTAGTAATGTTAAGGAGGTGAGGGCAATATGCTGCTTTGGTATTGAGAATCTGAGGTTATTTTCCTCACTAACCGCGCTTACTGTCCATTCAATGAAAAAAAGACATTATGATTATTGTTTCTAATGTAAGAAACTTAGCATTTCTTTACATTAAAATAAATTTCACAACCAAGTGACAAGGGAAATCTGGGTCGCTTTAGTTCACATAAATTTGGCCTCATGGCTTGTTTGACCAGCGATGTTGTCACTAAAGGCAAATGTTCCTGTCACCGGCAAAGTCTAAAACACTACAGATAAAAAACGGACCGTCGCTGAAGTCCATCTCGTGTGTCAAAAAATGAGTAGTGCCCACTACCGCGCCGTGTCCTCTTATGTGCCACTTTTTTACTTATACTCAAGTGAGAGACGAAACGTAGTTGAGAACGATTCCCTGTTTCCGGTCAGAGCCAGTCCTCAATCTATTTTGGATATTGATAGTGTTACCATGTGTGTGTGTGTGTGTGTGTGTGTGTGTGTGTGTGTGTGTGTGTGTAGCTTACTGAGCAGGCACTTGTGGGGTACTTTATCAGATGCCTTTGGAAATAGAGATTCTATATGATCCACTGACGTCATCAAACTCTCGAGTATGTAATGAAGGAAGTCAAGTCAGTCAGTTAGGCAGACAAACTTAAATATACTGAACCATACCGAGCATTACGTTCTCACTAACTGTTACCTTCAAAGCATTAACTACAGCGCCTCCAATGACCGCTACCATTACTCTGCAAACCACTGACGTCAAAAGAAACACCATCGATAATGTTCTCTTTGTAACGATCGGTGTCACGGTAATGCAGGTCTAGCTTTGCCATCTGTTGACAATTTGCTGGACAGAAAGGGTGGTGGTCGGGGCGTCACTCCTCCGGCGCTTAGCTAAAAAACAAAACAAATAGTAAATAAAAAAAAGATCAATTGTATGGGAATTTTTTCGCCTTCAGGAATATTATCAATTTTTTTTCTTTTTCCGTTTGTGTGTAGAATGTTTTCAACGATGAACAAACAATTTATTACTTTTTTCGTTCTTTTTTTTTTTTCACTTCTATCAGTCTTAAGAGGTTGAATTGATGTACATAAAGTCTTCATCTGCGAACATCGACGTGACACATGTATTATTAGGGATGACTTCAACTTTGCTCTGGTCACTGGTATACCCCATTTGCTTCTCCTCCTGCTCATTCTCCTCTTTCTTCTCCTCCTCTTACCCGTATCCTCCTCCTCCTTTTCTTCTTCTTCTTCTTCTTCTTCTTCTTCTTCTTCTTCTTCTTCTTCTTCTTCTTCTTCTTCTTCTTCTTCTTCTTCTTCTTCTTCTTCTTCTTCTTCCTCCTCCTCCTCCTCCTCCTCCTCCTCCTCCTCCTCCTCCTCCTCCTCCTCCTCCTCCTCCTCCTCCTCCTCCTCCTCCTCCTCCTTCTCCTCCTCCACACCTTTTATGTCCCTTTCTAAAAGCCTCCTAATATACGAATACCTTTCCGCCTGTCGAATGGTCTGGTGCCGCGTTAAAAGACCGGCTTACTTCCTATTCAAGTCGTAACTATGTCTATAACACTCTTTCGGGGCTACACTTACTCGCTTCTACTCTAAATTCTTCTCTAAGTCTTCTCGATGTTTGTCGTTAAGGAGAGGAGGAGGAGGAGGAGGAGGAGGAGGATGGAGAAGAATACAAAATAAGCGAAGAGTATGAGAAAGAAAGAACGACCAGCAATAATACCAACGTTGAATACTTTATCATACTTAACTGTAATAAACAATAGGAAAATAAACAGAAGGGAAAAGTAGGTGTATAGGAGGAAGGAAATAAAAAAAAAATGCAGATTAAAAGGAACACCAACAACAACAGAACTTTCGGTCCCTGCCAGGGGGTGTGACGGTGAACAACATAGAAGTTTGAACAAGGATAGGTTGCCGAGAGGAGGAAGAGGAGGAGGAGGCGGAGGAGGAGGAAGAAGATGAGGAGGAGGAGGAAGAAGAGGAAGAGAAGCACGTACACACACAGTCTTCCATCACAAGCAGGTTTATTTGCACAGCGCGGGAGAGTTCCAACACCACAATCACTCACCTGTGTGTGAGTGTGTGTGTGTGTGTGTGTGTGTGTGTGTGTGTGTGTGTGTGCAAGCAGTGAACAGACTGTAAAAGAGGGCCATGCAGTCTCACCTTGCGGGGTGTCTGTGGTCTTGTCAGCACGTGCTCCACCTCGTCCTCGGAATTGCTGAGGTAGCTGTAGGTGGAGCCAGTGGAGATTCGGTTGTTGGATTCCTCGACAGGGGATTGTGTCCTGCGCATCAGCGGCGTGAGGGTGAGCGGCGTGCTGAAGTCCACGGTGCTGACGGAGGAACAGGAGGAACAGCTGGACACTTTCCTGGAGGAGAAGTCGTCCGAGGGTGGGATGAGGCTCGGAGAGGAGGCAGAGTGCTGCAGGCCGTCCAGGTGCGACAGAGAGAAGTCACTTGAAGCAAGCGCCACCGTGAGGCTCACCGTGTCGCCGCTGTAGTCACTGATCACCACCGAGGGCGTCCGCAACACTCCTCCCTGCCGCGCCTGCTGCCGCTGGCCGCACCCCACTATCCCACAGCCCCGCACCAGTCGAAGGAGAGCATCGCCGTTCACTTCGCCCCGCCGCCGTTCAGACAAGCCGCCATTCCTCGCGTCGGCACTTTTGCGGCGCAGCGTCACCCCATGCTCGGCACTCTTACCGCCACCGTCACCATTCACTGCGGCACAACTGGTAGTGCCAGAACACTCGTAGAACACTGGTGCCTCATCCTCACCCTCGCCATGTTCGTCAGGGGCTTCACAGCTGTCCTCCGCCACGCCAGGGTCATCGTTTAGTGGTGACCCCATCGGTGACGTGGCCTCGTCCTCCACCTCGACGGCACTGTCGGTAGAGTGAGAACGCCTGAAGCTATCCAGCACGTGACCTGCCGACATGGAGCGCACGAGAGGCAGGTCCTCCACTGAGCCGAGGTGAGACCCTACCGAGGAGGCAGGGGAGAGGGAGCGGAAGGGCGTAATGAGGCCCGAGAGCCGGTGGGCAACGCTGCAGTCAGGCGAGGCTAGAGGGGAGGGTCCGGTGGACACGTCGTCCCCAGGGCAGCCCTCGTCGCTTGTGGCTGAGTCGAGGTTGGCCAGTGATGCAGCATGGGGCGGAGCCGCGTTACCCACCGCCACCCCCGAGGGTTGGTCCTCGCACGCCAACCCGGGCTCGCTGCTCCACCGCCACGACGACTCGCTGGGCCACGGTAGCGAGAGGGACCGACAACGGACTTGGTTCGGCGCGCCACTACGACAGTGAAGGGAGCCCTTGCGAGGCTGTTCCCCCTCAGGCGGCGTGCCTCCGGAGAGGCTCGCGGAAGGCCTGCGGCACTGGGTCAGGAGGTTGGAGCAGGAACGAGAAAAATTATAAGGCGCGTCGGTGGATATGTTACGAGCTTGGAGCATATTCGTGTACTGTCGCACCAAAGAGCTTACACTTACATCCGGAGACAAGATAGCGCCATCCCCTCCCTCCCTGTCACTCGCCACACTCCTCGCCCCACCCTCCTTCTTCTCCTCTCCCTCATCGTCATCCTCGTCCTGACGCTGGTCGCCGCTCTTCTGGCCTCCTCGAGGCTCTTCTTCACGCCGCCGTGAGCGGTACTCCGGCAGGTAGCGCAGGTACCGCCGGTAGGCGATGGAGTCAGCGGTGGGTGGAGGCAGCAGGGCAGGGGGCCTCGCGGCCCCGCTGGGTGGCCAGCCAGCGCGGGACATCCTCACGCGGCTGAGGTTGGTGTCTGGAGCGTGGCCGGCAGCCTCATGCCTCCCATGTTGGGCGCCGCCCTGCCACTCCTGCAACACATTAACATGTTAGTAAAATTAAGGCACCTGCAATGCCACTAGTCACTCTCACTCCCTCACACACAGTCACTCACTCAGTCAGTGCACCTCGCTGCCTCAGACGGTACACACCTACACTGAATCAAACACACCTTCCCAGGTGGTCAGTATGAGCTGTGGCCAGCTGGGTAGACACCTTCCTCTGCCACGCACAGAGAAGCAAGGTAAAGAGAACCAGGAGCAACGAAGATGATGGAGAAGAAAACTACACCACGAGGTCAAGAATCAGTACCATGAAAGCAAAGAATCGATAAATAAAGGAAAATGCAAAGAAACATTTTGGATGGCGGAGTGTTTATCGGGACCCCTGAGGGTGTGTGGCGCGGGGCGGAAACGAATGGGAATGGGAGGAGAGGCGAGTGAACGTAGAGAGGAGTGAGAAGGGGCGAGGCCGATTTGAAAATAAGTGAAAACGGAGCGGATATTAACACAAACTTAAACATTCTTGAATAACTACTCGCATTTCTGTCTAGATGATTAGTGTCTTGTATGGAGATAAAGCTGCAGCCAAATCACAAGCCCAGCCACCCAGTCCAGGATAAAAAGAGACACTCCACGGCGCTGCTTTTCGAAGCGTCACGTCCCCTGCACTATGATGACACTACAGGAGAAAGGGAAGGACAGGAATGGAAGAGGGAGACAAAAGGAAAAAGTACAGCAACAAGGAGACTGGATGAAAAAAGAGTAAAAAAGACTAAAAAGGAAGAAAGAGGACAGAGAAAAGCTACAAATATGAAAGGAGAGAGAGAGAGAGAGAGAGAGAGAGAGAGAGAGAGAGAGAGAGAGAGAGAGAGAGAGAGAGAGAGAGAAGGGAAGGGAAAGTAGGAGGATAGGATAAGATAGGATAAGAGGGATAGGAGGGGAACTTGAGGAGGGGTGTGGTGAAAGGGAGAGGACAGGAGAGATGATCTTAACACGATTCATAATATTTAAGTTGTATAATATAAGGATTAATCTTTTACTCCATTGTGAAAGCTTAAAACGAATGAATGAAAGAAAAAAAAAAAAACTAAGTGAAGAGAATAAGAATGTAAATAAAAAAGGATTAGAATAAATCTGCTGGGTACAGTTTATAGTATGCAATAAATAAATGAATGAATGAATAAACAAATAAATAAAGGAAGAATAAAGAAGAAGAATAGAAAAGGGAATGAGAGATCGAAAACAATAAAGAACAAATAAACAAAAGAAACACAACAAAGAAAAAGGAAGCAAAGAAAGAGGAGAGAAAGAAAAGAGGAAAAGAAGATGGGGAAAAGAGAAATAAAGAAAGAGAACACGAGGCAGGGAAGCAAAAAGGGAAAAGAGGAAAAGAACAAGAAGAAAGAAGAAAAGAAAACAGGAAAAAAAAGGAAGAGAGGAACACGATAGGCAGGAAAGCAAAAAAGAAAAGGAAAAGAAAAAGAAGAAAGAAAGGAAAAGAAGGGAAAAGAAAAAGGAAGAGAGGGAACATGAGACAGGGCAGCAGAACAGGAAGAAGGGAGAGAAAAAAAGAAGAGAGAGAGAGAGAAAAATAAGAAGGGAAAAGAGAAAGAAAGAGAGGGAACACGAGAAGCAGGAGAGAAGGGGGAAAGAAGGGAAGTTAAATCCGATTGAGACGAAAAAGAGGAACGGAGTGTGGAGTGACAGAAGAGCCGCTGAGTGACAAGGCGCTTACCTGCTTGTTAGCTTCTTGTGTGGAAAAAAAAAGACAGAAAAATGAGAAGAATACTGCCATCCATACCACCCGAGAGAGAGAGAGAGAGAGAGAGAGAGAGAGAGAGAGAGAGAGACCATTACACGTTCACATTAGCTCGGATGATGACAGGCAGATATGGAAATTTCTACCTTAACAAAATTAAAACACAAAAGTCAATGCCACACTCGTGTACATAAGAAACCTGAGTGACGTGACTGCGAACACTGCACGTCACTAACCTAACCTAACCTAACCTAACCTAACCCAATATAAACTAACCTAACCTAACCTAACCTACCCTAACATACACACATCATCTTACCTGTCTTCTCTTAACCTTCTCAGTACCATAACCCGTTCCCATATTCATTGTGGTGACTATTTAGGGATTTTATACAGCTTCAGAAACTTGTGTGGGGAGGATTAAAATAGTGAAGACTTTGGCCATTAATCTTATGACCTCCACACAACCTCCCTAATGCCAGTAAAATAGTCTAATCGTACAGAAATCTCAAGGTAAAAAATGTGTTCCGGTATTGAAGGGGGTTAACTTAAACTATTCCAATCGTACCTGCATGAAACATAACCTAACATAATCCACTAAATCAGCTTTTCCCAACCTTTTCCGACCATAGTTCCTCCTGTTGTCATGGCTAAGTAGTCCAGCACCCCTAACTAATATCTTGTTATTAGAAGGATAAAAGAAAGTGGTGTGTGCATCACTTCACTTTCTTCGGTTCTCAGGACATATTATGAAACGAATGCTTATTCTATATCATCGACATGTTAGACTAAACGTGTTCTGGAGGAGGAGGAGGAGGAGGAGGAGGAGGAGGAGGAGGAGGAGGACGAGGACGAGGACGAGGACGAGGACGAGGACGAGAACGAGGACGACGACGACGACGACGACGACGACGAAGAGGAGGACGAGCACGAGGACGAGGAGGAGGAGGAAGAGGAACAAAAGAGGGAGGAGGAGGAAGATGGAGAGAATGATCGAATACATGTTTTTTTTTCTCTCTAAAGTAACTTAATATAACTTTGCTAACCTAACCTAATTTAACCCACTAACCTAACCTAACACTGATCCTGGAAAAGAGACTGACATGACCAGGTAATGACAAGATTTGATGGTCATGCTGCCTCACCACTCTTCTCTCCTTCCCTTCCCCAACACACACACACACACACACACACACACACACACACACACACACACACACACACACACACACACACACACACACACACAAACAATACATCACGTCACGCACATCGCCTTAATGCTTTACCAGTTTCTCAAATGACTGCAATTTTTTTCGTACTCACCACACAATCCTCCTCTTTCCTCTCTTCTCTATCTCCTCCTTCTCCTCCTCCCCCCCCTCCTCCTCCTCCTCCTTCTCCTTTAACTCCTCTCTTCCAACACGTCTTTTCCCATCCTTCTCTCTTCATCCTCTTCTTTTTTTTTTCGTTCTTTTTTTTTCGTTCTTCTTCTTCTTCTTTCTTATTCTTTTGCATCTACTTCTACTTCTACTTCTTTTCCTCCTCCTCCTCCAATCCCTTAGGAAACACAATGAGTTCTAAGTTTATCAGCATGACAAGGAGAAAAGAAAGATAATAAAATAATGAACGTGTAAAGATAAAGGAGAAAAACGCAGATTTTATTGATTTAAGTATATCATCTTTTCTTCAGTGTGTGTGTGTGTGTGTGTGTGTGTGTGTGTGTGTGTGTGTGTGTGTGTGTGTGTGTGTGTGTGTGTGTGTTTAAATCATAAGGACAAACGACTGACAGCACAACACTAAGAGTATTCACAGTATTTCTTTCCTTTCTCTGGTAAAGTATGGACCTTTCTGCCTGCCTCGATACTTTCCCCCTTCGTATGACTTAGAATTAAACTCTTTCAATGAAGTGATGGTTGTTTCAAGACAATTACCTAAAATTTTTCGATGATTTCGTTCACATTTCCTTTCGAACAAGCACGTCACTGGACCCTTCCTCCCACCCACCCCTCACTTCTTTCTTCTTTTTTAATTGCCGTTTTGTTGTCTTTAGCCGGTGTTCCTTCATATACATATAAGAAAAAAAAAAGAAAATCCAGCGCCGTCCTTTTTTCACTCTCCTGATGCTGTTTACCACCCTTATAAACCTTTTCAATACTAGGATACATTTCTACCTTGAGATTTGTAAACGATTAGACGATCTTATTGACACTAGGAAGGCTCTATGGAGGTCAAAAGAATAATGGCTGGAGTCTTTACTGTTCTTAATCCCCCACACTAGTTTCTGAAGCTGTACAAAATCACCAAATAGTAAGCAGAAAAGACCATTTTATTGACATTAGGAAGGCTCTATGAAGGTCAAAAGATTAATGGCCACAGTCTTTACTTATTCTAATCGCCCACACGAGTTCCTGAAGCTGTATAAAAATATTTCACCAAATAGTAAGCAGAATGAATATGGAAACGCGTCGTGGCACAAATGCGTTAAGAATAATAATAGTAAAAAAAGAAAAAAAAAAGAAAAAGAAATGGAGCAGCATGGGACTTATTCATTCATCTTAGGCTTTCGCAAAACCTTTTTTTTAATTTCCCTTTTTTTTCCTCTATTTCCACGCAATCATCATCTAATGCAAGGGTAATATACACTCTCTCTTAAGACCTACGTCCTTAGTGGTGCAGGGATTAGCGATGTATACATTGGTGATAACTCTAAGAGGCGGCAATGAACGTGGAAGAAGGAGAGGAAGGGAAGGAAGGAAGGAAGAAGACGAGTAGGAAAAGGAGGAAGGACGACGATGGTGGTGAGGATAGGGGTGGTTGGGGACGGTGAAGAAGAGGAGGAAAAACAGGAGGAAGGGAGACGATGGTGGTGGTGAGGCTGGGGGAGGTTCACGGTGAGGCTTGGTGTAGTGGATAGAAAAGAGGAAAGGGTTATATAGAAGGGAATCGGAAAGGGAAATAGGATGCACAGAGAGAGAGAGAGAGAGAGAGAGAGAGAGAGAGAGAGAGAGAGAGAGAGAGAGAGAGAGAGAGAGAGAGAGAGAGAGAGAGAGAGAGAGAGAGAGAGAGAGAGAGAGAGAGAGAGAGAGAGAGACACACACACACACACACACACACACACACACACACACACACACACACACACACACACTAGTACAACCGTCCATTCACCTGTAAAATTTAACAGACTAAATTAAATAACTTCACACTGAAATTAATTTAGCTCGCTGCGAGAAATCAAATATAAACAAACTGCCTTACAAACACGAAGAGAGACAGACGAACAGACAGATAGACAGACAGACAGACAGATGAACAGCAGACAACCTTCAGTTTACTAATTTCCTCCACAGAAAAACATCAACAACTGTCAGACGTGTTTGCCTTCTAGTCATACCAAGACAGAGAAAATACATTCAAGCATGGAAGGGTACGGATGGAGGAGGAGGAAGAGGAGGAGAGAGTGGGTAGAAAGAGAGGGGGGGGAGATGGGGAGAGCGCAGCAACAGGTGATGTGAGCAAGAAGTCTGACAGAAGGTGGTGCGCAAGACTAGTGACCACAAACATTCCTCTCCCTTCTCCCTTTTGTCTCTTCCTCTTCACTTCTTCTGTCTCTTCTTTTTCCTTCTTCCCTCCTCCCCCCTCTCCCTCACACTCTCCCCTTGACTCCCAGCACCCCCAGCACCCCAAGTGACGTCAGGTGGAGGTGGAAGCGGGGTGATCGGGGCGCGCTAGGTGGTAATCCCCCAGCGGCGGGATTACGTGGCGCCGGCCTGCCACAGACCTGGCGACTCGGCTCACGGCCCCGATGCGCCCCAGCACGCCCCGCGGTGGCCCTGGATACACGCCCTGCCCCGCCCCGCCTCATGGCACCCTCCACCATTCATTGCTAGACTCACGTGTTATCGTCCGTGAGTGGTGACAGTGGTGCAGAGCCGCCCGCCCCACCCTACACCGCTGATTGATGGCCCCCCATCTCTCTCTCTCTCTCTCTCTCTCTCTGTCTTTTTTCCAGTCTAATTCTTCTAATTTGCCAAGAGGTATATTTCATCCTAACTTTCATTTAATTGGTAACTTCTCTAAGATGACGCTGGCCAAGGCTGAGAGAAAAGATTTTTGTATTTCTCCCCACCACCACTTTTACGCTTAAGTATATTTTTCTCTTCTCTTATATTCACGTCTTTTATAGCTGTGTTGACCTCCGATACCCTTTGTGAGATTTGTTTAGTGTTCTTCTTCTCCTTCTTCTTCTTCTTCTTCTTCTTCTTCTTCTTCTTCTTCTTCTTCTTCTTCTTCTTCTTTGTAGTTGCAGTAATACGCAGTTCGTTATGGATCAAACTGTGTCCTGATATCAATTGCTCTAATGCAAAAAATGGAAAGAAAGAAAGAAACCATCAAACAGCCCAGGATACCACAAACAACTTCATATGGACCAACAAATGTGCTGCTGCTGCTGTTTGTCCTTCCTTAATGTTTCCTTTTGTAATCCTACAAGCACTACAGAACACCGGTACCCATACACTGCAAGACGTCCTATACTGCCTCCTGTCACAGCAAACCTCACCGCTCAGAAACAGCAGAGTGGACACACACTTCCCAGAGCCACTCACAACAAACACTCTGGGCACTCTTAACTCCTTCAGTACTGGGACACATTTTTACCTTGAGATTTATGTATCATTAGACCATATCATTGACATTAGGAAGGATCTATGGAGGTCAGAAGATTAATGGCCACAGTCTTCACTATTTCAATCCCCTATATGAGTTTTATAACTGTATAAAATCATCAAATAGTAAGCAGAATGAATATGGAAACGCGTCACGGTACTGAAGGGGTTAAATCCTTCAGTACCATGACGCGTTTCCATATCAATTCCTCTTATTATTTGGTTATTTTATACAGCTTCAGAAACTCATGTGAGGGATTAAGATAGTGAAGACTGTAGCCATTAATTTTCTGACCTCCATAAACTCTTCAAGATATAAATAAGTTGGTGTAATTGTGCCCAGAACTCAAGGTAAAAATGCGTCCCAGTGCTGAAGGAGTTAATCAATGGAAAACAATGCAACACAACACAACACAACAACACAGTAACACGCAGCTCGCCTCCACAAGCCAAGCCAGTCCAGACAATAACGAGGCACACAAAAGGGAGTGTCGGGGGTCAACACTGCTGTAAAAAGACGTGAATATAAAAGAAAAGAAAAAGAAATACTAAAGAGGTGACGTGATCCTTCTCCATCTGAACGAATTTAAGACGCACATGAAAAAAAAGGAAGTGAGAAAATAAAGAAGAGGAAAGCGAACAAGTATTGAGGTTGAACAAGCAGATGTAAGGAGAGGAGGAGGAAGAGGAGGAAGAGGAGGAGGAGGAGAAAAATAAATTACTCTTAATTTTAAACACGTGGCGAACAAGAGAGAGAGAGAGAGAGAGAGAGAGAGAGAGAGAGAGAGAGAGAGAGAGAGAGAGAGAGAGAGAGAGAGAGAGAGAGAGAGAGAGAGAGAGAGAGAGAGAGAGAGAGACCTGCTACAACTGCTTCACGTGTTTGTACTCTCATCATACAGAGAGACTGCTTGTCCGTACCTCACCAAGGCCGTAGGCAAGGTGTGTGACTGTGTCCCCAACCTGGCCTTGCTTCTGCTCCTATCCCGCTATGTGACCTTGAAGTTACTGTGACAGCGTAGGCGTCGATCAATCTGTGCTCTGTTATCACCATCACCACCATCACCACCACATTATAGCTAACATCATTATCTCTCCTCCATCTACTAGTCTCTACTCACCATCATCATCACCACAAAAAGGAACTCAGACCATCATCACTATTCTTCATCTACCAGTCTCATCATTCACCATCATAACTTCCACCACCTCTCAGATTTACACAGTTCACTACTACCACCATCACCAGCAAGCATTCATGAGCAGCGCTGGGCCTCTCACTGTACCGGTGTCGCAGGGCGTTGCTATACAAGAAGAGCAATTCATCACAGCGAGGCGCGAGAACCAGGGCGAGGACTTCCTGACATGACCCGACCCTACGCAGGAAGAAATTACTCCCTTCAGTACCATGGCGCGTTTTCATATTCATTCTGTTTACTGTTTAGTGATTTGATACAGCTTCAGAAAATCATGTGTGGGTTAAAATGGTGAAGACTCTGCCCATTTATCTTCTGACCTCCATAGGCCCTTCCTAATGTAAATAAAATCGTCTAATCACACCCTTGGTAAAAATGCGTCTCAGTACTGAAGGGATTAAGGAATTCACAGGTGACATGAGTGATTTAATTGAATATACTCTTTATTGTTGGACTCTTTCCCATGACCACATTGAAGTCGTCACTCTTTCTATCATTCTATTTATTTATTCATTTCACTTGCAGTTTCAAATAGTGATGTAACACTGCGAGAGGTAAGAGCAAATTCCTATTGTTATTAGCTTTTGTTGTGCGTCAGGGTTT
>NC_059292.1:29216542-29219042 GCF_017591435.1 Portunus trituberculatus | reverse complement strand
AGGAGGCGCGGGGCTGAAGGAAAAGCGATTATTTCAAGGTAACTTAGAGATTAGGAGACAGGAGGTTATGCGAGGTGAGGCGAGGGAAGAGTGTGGAGGCGCGGGGCTGGAGGAAACACGATTATTTCAAGGTAAGGTAGAGATTCGGAGACAGGAAGGAAGTTATCTATGAATGGAGGAGTGGTGTGACGCAGAGGAAGAAAGTATGAGTGCCGCTGTTGTTTTCCCTTCCTTTTGGTTCCTTCTATTGCTTACTGTTTGTCCTCCCTCTGGTCTGTGTCAGGGAGTTTTTCTGCCAAGTGAAGTAATGAAGTAATCGGATACAACAACAACAAAGAACAGCAAATGTGTGTATCACTTTATAGAATACATGATAAATATTTAAGTCAATGGGTACACGTTTTATTTCGTTGGTGTTTGCACTCTTAGGACAGCACACAGTTGTTGATGTCGGGCGTCATAAGTCAAGAAGTTTTCACACGCTTCCATTATACTGTTTTCCCTCAGGCTTACGTCCTCTAATCTGGCGACGTAATCCTTACCAAGCCTGATAACTGGTACATTCTAAGCAGATCAGGGGATTTAACTTTGAGGGAAAACATTGAAAGCGACAGAAATTCAGGTGGTGTGTTGCTGGAGTGAACCGTGACTTGCCGGCCGTCAGGCGCATGCTGCAGTGTGCAATTAAGTGAATCAGGGATGACACACGTGAAAGGCGTGATGATGGCTGGAGGCAGCATAAGACGTAAATTAGAGGGAAAGGAGGTAATAGATGTAGAGAAGATAGGAATGCTTTAATTAGTGGAATGACTGGTTTGTTGGGATGTGTCTTGGGTAATGAAGCACGCCCTGACTCTTTTGGGCGTTGTGGGTCTAACATGAGGCTGTGGAACCCATCACTACCACTACCACTACCACTACCACCACTACCACCACCACCACCACCACCACCACCACCACCATAACCACCACCACCTTCACAGTCAGGACAAGGAGAGGAATTTATCTTTTATATAATGATGATGAATAAAATACACAGCGTGGTGAGTACTGTGTTTGTATAGTGCACACGCCAATCATGTCTCCTTTCCTTCCATTAAACCTCTTCAGTATCGGGACATATTTTTACTTTGAGTTTTAGGTGATTAGACAACTTAAATTACATTATGAAGGGTCTATGGAGGTCAGAAGATTAATGGCCACAGTCTTCACTATCTTAATTCCCACATATAAGTTTCTGAAGCTGTATAAAATCACCAAATAGTAAGCAGAATGGGTGTGAAAATGCGTCATGGTACTCAATAAGTTAAGAGGCATGAATGGAAATTGTACATTTTTCATTAATTCCGAGCATGAAAGTGTTAGGTGCAGTGAGACGAGACCCAAAATAAAAGTGCTTGATATTTTCAGTAATCTATGGAAATAAAAGCGAGTTTCATTACAAAAATAGAGCAGAATGAACGCACCACATATACTGTAGATACAACGTTTTTTGAGGTCTTGGTCTATCTGTCTGTCTGAAAGTATCGAGCCATATATAGAAGCAATGTTTTTTGAGGTCTGTGTCTGCCTGTTTGTCTGAAAGTATCCCGCCACATATGGATGCAACGTTTTTTGAGGTCTGTGTCTGTTTGGCAAAGTTTTTTTTATGTCTATGTCTGTTTGACAACGTTTTTTGAGGTCTGTGTCAGTTTAACAAAGTTTCTTGAGGTCTGTGTCTGTCTGTCTGCCTGAAAGTATCGCGTAAATATGGATGCAACATTTTTTGAGGTCTATGTCTCTCTGGCTACGTGTTTTTAAGGTCTGTCTGTATGGCAACGTTTTTTGAGGTCTGTGTCTGTCTGTCTGTCTGGAATTATCGCGCCGCATATAGATGAAACGTTTTTTGAGGTCCTTGCCTGTTTGAAAGCATCGCGCCACATGTAGGAACAACGTTTTTTTTTCAATCCCGGGTCTGTCTGTCTGAATCTACATGAGAGAGAGAGAGAGAGAGAGGCGTCAACATTTCCATAATGATAACAATCACTCGAAGAAAAATACCTCCATATGTTTCCTACCTTTCCTCCATCCCTCCCTCCTTCCCACCATTTCCTACCCCCTCCATTACCCGCTCCCTTCTTCTTCCCCTTAGAAAAAGCCTAATCTTAAAGAAGGGGTGGGGAAGGGTTGCTATCATTCTGCTTGTCTGAGCTTGTCTGTCAGTCTGTATGCGCCATATTTCACCACCGCCGGCTGTAACGGTTCAAGTTTCAATTTTGCCTCGTGGGAGAAACCTAATAAGTGAAGCTTGCCTGTATAAGACTAATGTGAAAGTCAAGGCCTGATACCCATCATGAGGGATGGAAAAACGCCACAAAAAAAAAAAAAAAAAAAAAAAAAAAAAGAAACATGACAAAAAAAAAAAAGAAAGAAAAACACGAGACAGGGCGAGGGAGGTTGGTCTATACGGAGATTGCAAAGATTAGGCCAAAAGGGACGTGTGTGTGTGTGTGTGTGTGTG
>NC_059292.1:29161542-29211542 GCF_017591435.1 Portunus trituberculatus | reverse complement strand
CTCTCAAGAAAGGTGAAGTTATCTTCTCAAAACATTTCAGGTGTCTTGCTTCACTTTTATCTAGCAGTCTGTAATGGACGCTGCTGGAGGACTTTTGAAGGTTGTTTCTATGGTGTTAGTGATAAACTTTATTATGATGGGGAAAACCAACCGCAGGAGGCCGACTAATCACTTATTTTTCTTACGAGAGACTAGAATTCTTAAACATTCCAGAGTTTTTCTTCGAGTTTATCTAGTGGGCTCTAGTGCACGTTGCCGGGGGACTTGTCAAGATTGTTTCTATGAGACCTGTGGTGCTTCATTATTACGTGATGCAGGAAGACCAACCAGAATGTTTCAGAACGCGGTCATTAGAGAGGCACTGGTGTGCTTCCCTTACCTCAAGACGCCAAGGCAGCTGGACATGAATGCCATACAACATCTGACTTGTTATTTAATCAAAACTAATTCCTAAAATATGAAAAAAATGCCGCGATGAGGAATAATAAGAATATCTAAAAAAAACATATGAAATAAAGTGTTAGAGCTTCGACATGCTCAAAAACAATTCTAAAGTTCACTGATTTTATTCAACAGTATTGATAACGTTTTTTTTCTTTATTATGACTATTATTTCGATGTATCAAAACCTGGCAACACGCTGAATTAGAGACATATGCATTTTAGAAATAACATGTTTTACAATATTAACAGAACTACAAATTACTCTTAAAGTCCACATATTGAACTTACTGGGAGCCCCACACACTTTCTTCATCATAAACTATCTTTGGAAAACATAAATACTTCGCTACAACCTCAAATGAAAAATAATTCACACCTGGGGTACAAATTTTAAGGTATTTTCGCCCTCAATGTAAGTCCTAAACACCCTCTAAAATCTAAATCGTCACCCAACTCAAGCATGGATGACAAGTGAAACAAAACGAACTATCATTAGAAACCCTTAATAGGTACTACTTGTGTATTTATGTTTTCCTACCTATATTTAACACAAAAGTGACATCTGTCGTCCTTCTTTCATGACAGTCGCCATTGGCTACAGCTGCCTCTGACGTAGCCTGGCCTGCCTGCCTACCATCTTTCTCTCCTCATCTGTGGTTACGAGGTATTGCTACTCAGAAATTATATGGCCAGGGTTGGCAAGGAGTCAAGTGCTGGCGTCTGTACATCCTCAACTAATATTACAACTAACACTAAGGTCACGTCACTCTCATACCAATTACAAATCATGGCAAGAAAGATCAACAAAGGACCAAGATTTCCGTGCGTGGTGGTTAGTGCGTCCCGCAGCACATGATGCAGCCACCTGTGTTCTGACCACAGATGTTTCAGATGGTACTTACTGCAGTTGTGAAAATCATTAACATCCAATGAAAATCAGTGCCAGCGATTGGGAAGCTCATTACAGATGAATATGCTAACCAAGCCACTTATCACTCTCTTATTTCGAGTAACACTTAACTGTAAGGGGACGGGCACTTAAGTGAATTTTTTTTTTTTTTTTTTTGTTTATAAGTGTTTTTTATTGCCCTTGTCCGGTACACCTACATAGAAAAAAAAAAATCTTTATTGTAGGATTAAGGGTGTCAAGAAAAAAATTAAACAATAGATCATGAAATCAAATAAATAAAGACAAATAACAATAAATAGCAGCAGCAGCAGCAGCAGCAGCAGCAGCAACAACAACAACAATCGTGGAGTTTAGCGCGACTCATTAAGTGTATTGCTTTTAGGCGGCGACTTGGAAATGTCGGCAGGATTAAATCTGACATTGGTTTGAGTACTACACTGTATAGTATCATATAAAGTTTCTAGAATAATGCATGGATAACCAATCTAAGAACCCTCATACACCAGCACCAGACACCAGACAGCTGATACAAGGAGTAATTTAATTAAATGATACTCAGACATTTATACATTCAAAAATGGGACTTTCATACATTCAATTCGCGCAAGTGTGAGCCACCATTGGTGCTCCGGGCCTCGGCACTCCGCTCTGGTCACACATTTGATAAACTTGAATCAGAACCACCTTTAATCTCTTCAGTACTGTGTGTGTCGCGTTTTCATATTCATTCTGCTTATCATTTTGTGATTTTATACAGATTCAGAAACTTATATGGGAATTAAAATAGTGCAGACTCTGGCTATTAATCTTCTGAGATTCATAGACCCTTCCTAACGTCAATAAAATCGTCTAATCGTTCACAAAACTCATGTTAAAAATGCGTCCCAATACTGAAGAGGTTAAATCTCTTTAGTACCATGCCGCGTTTTCATATTCATTCAGCTTACTGTTTTGTGATTTTATACAGGTTTAGAAACCTGCGTGGAAATTAAAATAGTGAAGACTGGCCATTAGTCTTCGGACCTCCATAAACCCTTTCTAATGCCAACAAAACTACCTAATCATGCCCAAAAATCGAGGTAATAGTGCGTCTCAGTATATTGAAGGGGTCAAGTCAAACTGGAAGAGAAACAGACAATCCTCAAAGCAGCATAGTTTCATAAAGCCCTGTACCGAACCTCCGAGACATCAACGTGGAACTTGTGGCGTTCTGTGAGTCCAGGAAACGAAGCACCGCCTTGACTCCACCATCACCACCACCAACGGGACAGAGAGCAACTGTATAACAAGGCAAGTAGGACATTCATTCCTGGCTCCATGTCGCCCCCTAGCCTGCTGACACAATGAGACAGGAGAGGAGAGGAGAGGAGAGGAGAGAGAGGAGACGAGAAGAGAGAAGACGAGAAGAGAGAAGAGAAAAAAAGAGAAAAGAGAATAGAATAGAAGAGAAAAGAGAGAAGAGGAAAGAGAGAAGAGAAGAGAGAGGAGAGGAGAGAAGAGAGGAGAGGAGAGAGGAGAGAGGACAGAAGACGAGAGGAGAAAAGAGAAGAGAAGAGGAAGAGAGAAGAAGAGAGAGAGAGAGAGAGAGAGAGAGAGAGAGAGAGAGAGAGAGAGAGAGAGAGACTAATTGATATAATAGTCTCGCAAATCGGTATGTCTGCCGCGCGGCGCTCAAGGTGAACCTGCACCAGAGTAAGGCCAAGCGGTATCGTTACAACACTTGTGGCGTGGCCTGAGCTGCGGCGCCAGGTAGTAGTGGTAGTGGTGGTGGTGGTGGTGGTTCATGTATTGTGTTGCCTTAGATAATTACGAGAGTTTTCCTTATAGAGACGAAGGTGAACTGAGGCTTTCGTGATAGCATTAACGTCATAATTACTGTGGTCAGGAAGGCAATGGGCTGGTGATCAGGTCCATTATCTTCTGTGAGAGAGAGGGACTTGCTTCACTCACACACCAAGCGATGGTTTGGTGAGAATAGGAGCAAGGTGACGACTTCATGAGAGAATAAGGTGATTTTGGTGAGAATGGGAGCATAGTGGCAATTTTCATGAGAGAATAGTAAGGTTTTGTGAGGAGAATAAGAATAAAGTAAGAAATTAAAAGAGAGAATAAGATAATTTTTGTGACGATAGGAGCAAAGTAGATGAGAGAATAAAAAGGTTTTGCGTGAAGAACAAGAGTGAAGTAAGAATTTCAAAGAGAGAATAAGATGATTTGGTGAGAATGGGAGCAAAGTTGCGATTTCATGAGGTAGCAGGAAGATTTTGCTAGAACAAGAATAAAAAAAAAAATTGCAAAGAGAGAACAATAACATCTCTATCGTGTTGCGGGAAGGAAAGTTAATAGCAAGACTGAATGATGTGATTGATTGATTTAACCCCTTGAGTACCACGACACGTTTTCATTTTCATTCTGATCAATATTTAATGATTTTACACAGCTTCAGAAACTCATGTGTGGGATTGAAATAGTGAAAGACTCTGGCCATTAATCTTCTTATCTCTATAAACTCTTTATAATGCAAATAAAATCGTCTAATCATACCCAAAAATCAAGGTGAAAAATGCGTCTTAGTGTTGATTAATTTAATGTCTAGGAAGAATGAGGTCATTTGGGGCGGATGGAGGATGGAGAGAATGTTTTTCCTGCAGGTGAGATTAGAGAACACAGTAAAAGCAATCACCATCTGGGCCATGAGCGTCAAATTACTCACAACTTTCAAATATCGCTAGACCTAAACTTGAAAAACGGCCGCTTTAATGTTGCTTACATCGGCCAAGTTGTGACGAAACAGTGAGGTTTGAAATACTACGCTACACCGGAATGCTATTAGTCTGTGTGTGTGTGTGTGCGTGTGTGTGTGTGTGTGTGTGTGTGTGTGTGTGTGTGTGTGTGTGTGTGTGTGTGTGTGATGAATAAAAATAAAAATAATATAACAGAGACAAAGAAAAGAACCGTGTGTGTGTGTGTGTGTGTGTGTGTGTGTGTGTGTGTGTGTGTGTGTGTGTGTGTGTGTGTGTAATTCACCTCGGTCGTCTGCTGGTCACTCAGCCAGTCTTCCCCATTACGGAGCCAGCTTAGAGCTCAAAGACCGATCTTCGGGTAGGACTGAGACCACATCAAAGCTGCCAAGTGGTAAGTAGCTGTTGTAATGCTGTAGTAAAATAGTTAACGATGTAATAAAGGCAATATACAAACTACCAAGATGTCTTAGCCAGAAGAAAAAGCCAAATAAAATCAAGCCTTTATCTATCTTTATCACCTTTCTTACCCCTTCAAAGTAAACGTGATCAGTTCGACATTCAGAAACGCTTTGCTTTCTCACCACAACTATTTTTCAAGGTCTCCAGTTAATAATGTAGAAATCTTGTCACTCTCCCTCTAGAATAAAAAAAAAATATAACCTTAAAAACTCGTGTAAATTTAGATAGAGCCTTTTGAAATAGTGGAGGTGAAGCACAGAAGCGTTTGAGAAGACAAGCCTCAGAACCATCCAACCAACCCCGCCTCGCCTCACAACACAACACAAACATAACACAATAAGCGACCGACCTACAATACGAATAACTTACCGGCTCTGCACTGATGTTGGATTACTACACACAACTGAGAAGATCGTTGTGGTGATATATCAGGGCACAGCACGACGCCATATAAGGCCTACCAGTTCCAACAATACGCCGGATAAGTACGAACTAGTATTACATGATGAAATAACACGAGAGACGGTGAGTGGCAGGATTCCATTGGCGCTAAAACTGTCTATCTGTTTGTCTGTCTGTCTGTATTTATTTGTCTATCTATAAAATAAAAAGAATATAATTAACTTCTTCAGTACTGGAACGCATTTTCTACCTTGAGTTTGGGTACGGTTAGATGATTTTATTGACATTAGGAAGGATCTATGGCGGCCAGATGACTAATGGCCAGAATCTTCACTATTTCAATCCCCACATAGGCTTCTGAAGCTGTATAAAACCACCGTATTGTAAGCAGAATGAATATGGAAATGCGTCATAGTACTGCAGGGGTGAATACGAGGGACACATGGACGAAAGGAGAACAATTGCAAGTATTTAGAAGAGACCAGAAAGTATACAAGACAGAACGGAATGGACGAAGGACAGTTTTTCACACAAGAAGGGAACATGGAAGATAGAAAAACTGCAAATACTTACAAGAGAGCAGACAGTAAACAGGCCAGAACGGAATGGAAGGACAATTTTCACACAGGAGGTAAACAAGGAAGAAAGGAGAACTGCAAGCTTTTAGAAGAGAACAGACGAAACGAATGGAATGAAGGACAGAACGGAATGGAAGAAGGACAATTTTCACACAAGAAGGACAATTGGAAGAAAGGACAACTGCAACTATTTAGAAGAGACCAGAGACAATTTTCAGAGAGGAGGGACACATGGAAGAAAGGAGAACTGCAAATATCTAAAAAAAAGCAGACACTATATACTTGACAGAACGGAATGGAAGGACACATTTCACACAGGACACAATCTTTCTAGTACCGTGTCATTCAACTCCAGTATCGCGTGAGTGATGTGAGTTCTTTACGGGACCAGCCTGAGAGCGACAAGTGACACATTCAAAGGCTTTAGTCTCACGTATCAGGTGTTTAGGGATCATTAGTTAAAGGTATACGGGGTGTCTACACGTCAAGTACTAGCGGGTAGTAATATGTCTTAAAAAAAGGGTGAGTATATTGAGGTGAAAGAGATTTGTTACAACACATTTATAAGTTCGAGAGAGAAAAATACAGAAAATAGAACCGAAATATGACGTTGAAAAGAGAAAGAGAGTAAGAAAAAGAAAGAGAAAAAAAAAAGGATATGAAAGACGCTGCATAAAGTAAATCAACAAAAGAAAAAAAATTGATTAAAGAAAGTAAGTTGAAGTATGTAAATAGAAGAAAATAAATAAACAAAAATCCGAGAATGTAAAACCGTGCAAGGCAAAAAAGTTACACTAAGTTATATGAAGAGTAAAAAAAAAAAAGTTGAAGCACAAAACAAAACAAAAATAAAATTAACAAAAAGTTGGAGGAAAAGAAAAAAAAAGATAATATTTGTAGACATCAGATCAGTACCTAGGAAGCCACGACCCTCTTTCAGTCACAAGTGTTCAGTAAATTCCCTCTCTTTCACTCCCTGCCACATCTGATATTTTTTTCTCCTCTATTTATCTATTCACAGTCATTTACTCGTATTTTCCAATGAAGTTTTCCTGACAAGCATAGAACTGACACTTTCACACAGACTCCAATCACGACGCATGAAAGGAGGTCACTATTTACGACTTCAATCACTATCATGGCCACGAGGGACATGATAGAAACTTTTAACCCCTTCTGTACCATGACGCGTTTTCATATTCATTCTGGTGACTATTTGGTGATTTTATACAGCTTCAGAAACTTATGTGAGGGATTAAAATTGTGAAGACTCTTTGCATTAATCTTCTAACCTCCATAAACCCTTCCTAATGTTAATAAAATGGTCTAATCACACCCACAATTCATGATAAAAATGCGTTCCAGTACTGAGGGGGTTAATCACTACCAAAGCCACGAGGGAACATGATAGATACCCTGAAGTCGTATGGAAGTTATAACAAAAGTGACACGAGTAAAATTCTTAGGATCAGTAACCATGATAGAATCAGAAACCACGCATTCAGGCTCAAAAATTGGTTCTGAGATATAGTGGTGGACAAACGTAACGGACTCAGTAATCAGGTTGTTAGCGCTAAGTCAATATGGAGATTTAAAAGATTAGATATATATGGACGGGGATGACAGATGGAGATAGATATAAGCATGTTTCACACTGGGACTGCCACGTGTAAGCTTAACCCCTTGAGTACGATGACGCGTTTCCACATTCATTCTGATTACCATTTGATGATTTTATGCAGCTTCAGTAACTCATGTGTGGGGGGATTAGAATAGTGATGACGCTGGCCATTAATCTTCTGAACTCAATAGACCCTTCCTAATGTCAATGAAATGGTCTAATCGTACATAAAACTCAAGGTAAAAATGTGTGTCAGTATTGAAGGGATTGAGGTCTTCTTGTACCTTTACCTTATTTTCTTATCTTCTCGTAGTTGTACGATATATCCTCACATAAAATCGTATTTCGAAACCCTTTGCTCTCTCACCATCACTCCTTTCCAAGTGCTCTAGTTGAAGATACTCGTGTTTTTAGAAGTATTTTTAAGGTTCTGGTGATAGATTGGTAGGATTTCTAGTTTATTAAAAGGAGAAGCTGTCTTGAAAACCCGGGTAGTTGTTTCTGTGACCTTGAGTGAGGGGAAGGCGTTGCTGAATACGAGAGAGAGAGAGAGAGAGAGAGAGAGAGAGAGAGAGAGAGAGAGAGAGAGAGAGAGAGAGAGAGAGAGAGAGAGAGACGCGCACAGCTTCCTTGTGGTGCGACGTAGCTATGTAACTGTGTGTGTGTGTGTGTGTGTGTGTGTCATAGTAAACGAGTAGCAGGTGTGAAGTGTCATGGGCATGTGGCGACCCAAGCACGTGTTGTGTGGTGTGTGGCGGGACAGTGCGTGACTAAGCAGCTGCGGTGTATGTTGCGTGCGGCTGCGTGGTGTGGTGAGGTGTGGTGTGGTGTGTCGCGGTGTGTTGTTGTGGTGTGTCCATGTGCAGGGAAAGTAGTGGTAGTGGTGGTGATGATGGTAGTGCTGGTATGGTAGTTATAAAGTAGAGGTACGAAATTAAAGGTGGTAATAGTAGTAGTAGTAGTAATAGTAGTAGTAGTAGTAGTAGTAGTAGTAGTAGTAGTAGTAGTAGTAACAGTAATAGTAGTAGTAGTAGTAGTAGTAGTGGTAGTAGTAGTAATGGTAGAGGTAGTAGTGGTAGTAGTAGTAGTAGTAGTAGTAGTAGTAGTAGTAGTAGTAGTAGTAGTAGTAGTGGTGGTGGTGGTGGTAATAGTGGTGGTGACTGTAACAATGAAGTGGTGGTGGTGGTGATAGTAGTAGTAGCAGTAATAATGAAGTGGAATAATAGTGGTAGCAGTGGTGGTAGTAATGGTGGTAATACTGAAACTTTAGTGGAAGTGATAGTGGTAGTGGTAGTGTAGTGGTAGTGGTGGTGGTGGTAGTGGTAGCGGTGGTGTTAATCAGGTTTGTCTGTACCGGCAGTAGTGCGGCTATCAGTGCTGGCCAGCTGTTCCCACCTGCAGATTTAATTACCTCCAGTCAAACTAATTAAGCAATCAACGTAATCAGTTAATGAACCAGTCAGGCGGGTCGAGTCACCAGGGAAGTGACTCAGAGCCGGATGATGTCACCTAACAACACTAACAAGCTCGCTCAGAAATTGCTACCTTCACTAATGACTAACACTATTGCTACCTTCTTTCTGCAATGGCTCAAAATTTTTACCCAACCTACACTAACGACCAAATACTTTCTCTTCTCACTGTGACAATTTTCCAAGGCCACAGAGACAACTAGCCGGGATTTCAAGACATTTCTTATTCTCATAAAAAGAAATATTGCCGATCTATCACCAGAATCATAAAAATACTCTTAAAAACATGATTATCTTTAACTGGAGACCTTGGAAAGTAATTACGCGTTGCTCTTTCACTACGACAATTTTCCAAGGCCACAAAGCCGTGATTTCAAGATTGTTTCTCCTTTTCATAAACTAGAAATCTCGCCAATCTATCACCAGAACCATAAAAAATGCTCTTAAAAACATGAGTGTTCTACTGGACCCTTTAGAAAGCAGTGATGGTGAGAGACCAAAGTATTTCAGAATACGAACACAAGACTATTGTTACCTCCCTTCTTCAATGTCTCACGATTTTATCCAACCTACACAACACAACTGGCTGTAGTATAAGACTTGAACTGCGCAATTATTCATTCTTCTTTGCTGCGACTGGTGATGTCTTGCAAAATTACACTAACTCTGTACCAGACCATTTTATTTTAGCTTCACGGAAAACTGCAACAGTCCGAGGGTTGAACAAGTCTCGAAGAAAGCAAATCAGAACTCAAAATACCAATAATCTAGGCTGTTTTTCTACGTTTTGGACTTTTTTCGGTGTGTTTTTCTTTTTAGAAATTTGACAGTTTATTTATGTTTTGGCTTGTTATTATTTATTTTATTTTTTGACTCTTCTGTTTTGGACTACTTTTAGGCAATTTTGAGATTTTCTATGCTGTTTTTAAGTGCATTTGAAAATTTTGGGTTGTTTTATGTTTTGGGCTGTTTTTTCAAGTGTTTTGAGAAAATTTGGACTGTTCTTAGGTCTTTCCAGAGAAATTTTGGGCTGTTTTCTATGTTTTGGTGGTCTTGGGCTGTTATTAATCTAGTTTTTGCTGTTTTAATGTGTTTAGAGCAGCCACGTCTTCCTGAACAAGTTAGACGCCCCAGGAACTCGCACACCCAGACCCTCGCACTTCCTGACCAGGTGACGGAAGAACAGGACAAAGGCTCTGGTCTGACCACAACGAGACGAGGCGAAGCGAGGCGGTAACACGTGGTGGTCATATGGACAAACAAGACTTTTAGCTACCCACCACTCGTCCAGGCATGTTCGGCCACGTGTTACTGTCCTTAGTGTATATGTAATTCTCCTGCCTCCCTGCCATCCATACAGCTCCTCCTTCCCTAACTCACTACTGTTACATCGCCACTGTTTCTGCTACATCACCACGCACCGTCACTACGAGTACTCCTGCCTCCATTACACTTCCCCCTCCTACTCCTAAATCACACACACACACTCGTACATACACACCTGTTGCATCACTCACCTACCAATTACCTGTATATATATCACACCCACGTACTGTAAATGCAAATACCACACACACACAAACACAAACACACACACACACACACACACACACACACACACACACACACACACTTGCACACACACACACATATATATACACACACCCACCCATACTCACACACACACACACTCACTCACTCTCACTCTCTCTCTCTCTCTCTCTCTCTCTCTCTCTCTCTCTCTCTCCACATGCGAGGCCCACCTGCAACTCGTTAATTAAGAAAAGAAAGGACTCATTCACACACAACCCCTCGTTAACTTATCCTTTTCCTCTTCTTCTGCTTCTTCTTTTTCTTCTTCTTTTCCTCCTCCTCCTCCTCCATCAAACTAGTCACCCATACGGTTAAGATTGAATGATAAAAATATGACTAGAAAAATAAATAAAAAGTAAATAAACATAATAGAAAAAATAATTCGGGGTGTGTTTGTGATAATTTCATTCTGTGGCGCTGAAATTAATTACATGAGTTATTTCTCATTTTTATTTATTTATTTATCTATTTGGTTTTTGTTACCACGTTAGCGTTTCTGTATCATATTTTCACGTATGCAGATAGATAGCAGATATTGTCTCCCACTCCCACTCACACACACTTACACACACACACACTGATAAATTCTAGGACACAAACATGACTGACAAAGTGACTGGCCATACAACTGACTGGTCTACCAATTCATTGACTGACTGACTGACTAAAGATTTATTCCTTCATGGAGCGACTGGGTAAAAAATGACTGACTTATCCAGTGACAGGTTAGTTCACTGCCTGACTTACTGCAAGATTGAGAGAGCACACACACACACACACACACACACACACACACACACACACCGTGTAGTGTAGTGGTTAGCACGCTCGACTCACAATCGAGAGGGCCGGGTTCGAGTCCCGGGGCGGCGAGGCAAATGGGCAAGCCTCTTAATGTGTGGCCCCTGTTCACCTAGCAGTAAATAGGTACGGGATGTAACTCGAGGGGTTGTGGCCTCGCTTTCCCGGTGTGTGGAGTGTATTGTGGTCTCAGTCCTACCCGAAGATCGGTCCTTGAGCTCTGAGCTCGCTCCGTAATGGGAAAGACTGGATGGGTGACCAGTAGGCGACCGAGGTTAATTAATTACATACACACACACACACACGCAGTACAGTTGTTATCTCATCCGAATCTTATCAGCGTGGAACAGATTTAAAGTATCGACGTGTGTGTGTGTGTGTGTGTGTAACTTTACAACACCTAAAAGAACACACACACACACACACACACACACACACACACACACACACACACACACCTGGCCTAATTCTCTCTCTCTCTCTCTCTCTCTCTCTCTCTCTCTCTCTCTCCATGCATACAACAACCATCCACTTTCCTCTCCCTCCTCCTCCTCCTCCTCCTCCTCCTCCTCTCATATATTCAGCCAATCTTACGCCCTAATTATTACTATTTCGTTTCCTCTTTATTTTTTTTTCTCATTTTATCTCTTATCTACAAACACTCCAACACCACCACCACCACCTCCAACACCACCACTACTAACACCACCACAACACCACCACCTCCAACACCACCACTACCAATACCACCACCAACACCACCACTACCAACACCACAACACCATCACCACCTCCTACACCACCACTACCAACACCACAACACCATCACCACCTCCTACACATACATTCTCTTATTTTCTTATGCTAACCAATCTTCTTCCCAGACTTTTATTATCTCCTCCTCCTCCTCCTCCTTTTCCTCCTCCTCCTCCTCCTCCTCCTCCTCCTCCTCCTCCTCCTCCTCCTCCTCCTCCTCCTCCCTTGCCTTCATCTCCCCTATCTCCAGACGGGGCCGCCATCATTGTTTGGGTGGAGATGCCACGACCTCCACTCGGGCTTAAGTGATCCTCCACCACCATCACCACCACCACCACCACCACCACCTCCACCATCATAACCTCCACTGCCTCTTTTTCTTTCTCTCTCTAGCTTACTTATTTCTTGCTTTTTTCTCTTTATTTCCTCTGACTTATTTTCCTCCTCCTCCTCCTCCTCCTCCTCCTCCTCCTCCTCCCACGTAAAAGAAATAAGCTTTTTAAACGTTATAAATAGAAAAGAAAAATTGAAACAACATTTATTATACAACAGAGTAGAAGAGATAAAGAAATGTATTTAAATGGATACCTGGCCACAAGCATTCTCTCTCTCTCTCTCTCTCTCTCTCTCTCTCTCTCTCTCTCTCTCGACAACTGAACCATTCACACGCTCACTTGAAAACACTTGAGGGAGACACTTGGGAGGGAAAAAAAATATATGGAGACACTTCACAGGTGCATAATAGAGGAGGAGGAGGAGGAGGAGGAGGAGGAGGAGGAGGAGGAGGAGGAGGAGGAGGAGGAGGAGGAGGAGGAGGAGGAGGAGGAGGAGGAGGAGGTGGAAGAGGAGGAAGAGGAGGAATTTAGGAAAGGGCAATGATACCAAGGAATACAAAGGAAAAACAACCATAAGCACACCTGGAGAAAGAGAGAGAGAGAGAGAGAGAGAGAGAGAGAGAGAGAGAGAGAGAGAGAGAGAGAGAGAGAGAGAGAGAGACTGGGATAAATAAACTGCGTGGGAGAAGGGAGAAGGAAATTTGCAGGTAAAAGAGTTGCATCATCATCATTATTTAACTTTTTTGTGTGTCTGAAGTCACTGAGGGGCAAATCCTCTCTCTCTCTCTCTCTCTCTCTCTCTCTCTCTCTCTCTCTCTCTCTCTCTCTCTCCACGCGGAACTTTAGTCTTCCACATTCCACCTCGAAAAGAATCTCTACCAAAAACTGTCCCCATTTCCATCTACCTCCTCCTCCTCCTCCTCCTTCTCTTCCTGTCTTTAGTGGAAGAGAAGAGTTAATAATTGAGCAAAATTAATACTGAAACTTACAAGTGTTCCCATATATAGAAGAGAAATGAGGAGGAGGAGGAGGAGGAGGAGGAGGAGGAGGAGGAGGAGATAGAGATAAGCATAAAGGGAAGGAAAAAAAATAATGCCTTGAATATTTGTTTATTAAAGAAAAAGAGAGGCTACACACACACACACACACACACACACACACACACACACACCACATGAATACGGAACAAGCTATTAGGACAAACATACAAACAATGCGACTTACTTCAATGTTTTACACTCAATGTCAAATTTCGATGAATTCTGATAACAAATATTAAAAAGAAGAAGAAAAAGAAAGAAAAAGAAAAAACAAACAAGCAGCGGCAAGATATTATAAGTGGCTCCCCGAGGAATTATTATCATTAGTCTTATTACTTCTTGTTTTTTTTATTAGGATGTTGTTACTACTACTACTACTACTACTACTACTACTACTATCAAAACTACTACTACTACTATCACTACTATTACTACTACTACTATCACTACTACTACTACTACTATCACTACTACTACTACTACTACTATCACTACTACTACTACTACTACTACTATTACTACTACTACTACTACTACTATCACTACTATTACAACTACTATTACTTCTACTATCAACTATTACTACTACTACTATCAACTATTACTACTACTACTACTACTACTACTACTACTACTACTATTACTACTACTACTCCCGTATCATCACTGCAGACAGATCCCGATACATTATGCATTTTGTGTGCAAGATCACCAAGTTACCTACAATAATATTTGGGTCTCATGAATAAGCGCGCGCACGCGCACACACACACACACACACACTGCTGGTAGGGTAGGTAGGGTATGAGTTATATTCTTATCTATCTCTACATCTACCTCTACTTCTATCACTACTACTACTATTACTACTACTACTGCGTCGTCTACATTTTCATCAGCGCTTCAGTTTTTGTAAGGATCAAACTTGTATAAACAATAATAGAAGTAATAGTAGTAGTAGATGTAACAGCATCCATTATTAACACAATTTCAGCAACAAAACAATAATAACAACAACAACAACAACAATAACAACAGCCGCATGAACACTTAACAACAACAATACCTGCCCATCATACCCCTCCCTGTCTGTCGAACCTTCACTAACACAACCCAACCAAACTGCATCGCTGGTGCCCTTCCTTCACACGCCCTGACAGCCTCACTCACCGTGGTCCCGGGCAGAGGAGGGCCCAGGAGAGCACTTCACCAGCGAGGTATATCCAAGACTAGGCATTAATCAGTTATCTAAACCGCGAGCACCGAGACACACACCCTTCACCTCCACTGCCAGAACGGATACTGAGAGAACGAGGCGGAGGAGGGCGGGGACTCGGGGAGGAGTAAAGACGGGGGAGACTAGGAAGGGAGGGAGAGAAGGAGGGAGGGAGAGCGAAGGATGAAGGTAGTGGTGGTGTTGGTGGTCATGTTTCTGCTCCATCACACACGCACACACACGCACACACACACTGTTACAACTCTCAGCTGATACACTGATTGTTATTTTAATTCATGGGTGATCGTGGAACAGCGAGTGATGATGCATAGGAATGTGCAGGCAGGGCAGAATGGATGATGAGGGTCGGTGAAGCGAAGTGGTTAGTGTAGGCTATGGAGGTGAGACAGGCATAAGGATAAGGTGTGTGTGTGTGTGTGTGTGTGTGTGTTACAGGAGTGACGTATAATCTGGGATAGTACATTGACATTAGTAAACACACAAACACGCACACAAGCAGCCTGCCGTATAACTATTGTGGTGTGTGTGTGTGTGTGTGTGTGTGTGTGTGTGTGTGTGTCGCAACACACTTACATAACTTGTGTTACAGTAATTATAGGGGGTCACAAGCTGCATACACACACACACACACACACACACACACACACACACACACACACACACACACACACATTTCGCATCCAACACAGGTGCGTAAACACGTGTATCACTTCACAGCTAACACAGCTAACACAGCTAACACACACACACACACACACACACACACACACACACACACACATACACGCCCGGTAGCTCAGTGGTTAGAGCGCTGGCTTCACAAGACAGAGGACCGGGGTTCGATTCCCCGGCCTGGTGGAGATATTTGGGTGTGTCTCCTTTCACGTGTAGCCCCTGTTCACCTAGCAGTGAGTAGGTACGGGATGTAAATCGAGGAGTTGTGACCTTGTTGTCCCGGTGTGTGGTGTGTGCCTGGTCTCAGGCCTATCCGAAGATCGGAAATAATGAGCTCTGAGCTCGTTCCGTAGGGTAACGTCTGGCTGTCTCGTCAGAGACTGCAGCAGATCAAACAGTGAAACACACACACACACACATACACATAGACAAACACACACACACACACACACACACACACACACACGCACACACACACACACGCCCAAACCCACATCCACACCCCACCCACACACACCCACACCCAAACACACACACACACACACACAGGTATTGTTGTAGTGGTTAGCACGCTCGACTCACACTCGAGAGGGTCCGGGTTCGAGTCCCGGAGGCGGCGAGGCAAATGGGCAAGCCTCTTATTGTGTAGTCCCTGTTCACCTAGCAGTAAATAGGTACGGGATGTAACTCGAGGGGTTGTGGCCTCGCTTTCCCGGTGTGTGGAGTGTGTTGTGGTCTCAGTCCTACCCGAAGATGGGTCTATGAGCTCTGAGCTCGCTCAGTAATGGGGAAGACTGGCTGGGTGACCAGCAGACGACTGAGGTGAATTACACACACACACACACACACACACACACACACACACACACACACACACACACACACACACACACACAGGGGTTCGATTCCCCGGCCGGGTGGAGATATTTGGGTGTGTCTCCTTTCACGTGTAGCCCCTGTTCACCTAGCAGTGAGTAGGTACGGGATGTAAATCGAGGAGTTGTGACCTTGTTGTGTGTGGTGTGTGCCTGGTCTCAGGCCTATCCGAAGATCGGAAACAATGAGCTCTGAGCTCGTTCCGTAGGGTAACGTCTGGCTGTCTCGTCAGAGACTGCAGCAGATCAAACAGATCAAACAGTGAATTACACACACACACACACACACACGCACACACACACACACACACGCACACACACGCACACACCTGCATCCTAATCTATACAGTATACACACCTACTCTACTCCCACTTCACCCTCATTCGGTATCCATCAAACTCCTATCGCTGCCACCACATAATTAACGTGGAGTACTGCAGGGGACTGGATGCTATGGCTCCTTACCCCTTCCTGCATCAAGTTCTACCAGTTTGGGCAGTTCTCTTAAATTTCATCTTTAATTATACCTGCCGGAGTGACGGGTTCCTAATAACAAATACCAGCTGCTGTAATATTTCATGGGAGATTTCTTTAAATTTGATCAGGTTCTTTAGGGATTTTTTTTTAGCGGTTCACCTTCCCTCGTGACTGCAGGTGGTAAAGTGGCGGGTGTTTGTTCAAGCAGGTGCCGTGACGCTTGCTAGGAAAACACAGCAGGTGAGCAAGCAAAGTCGTTCTCAAAGCCACTCTCTCGCATCGTGGAGGCCGCTTGTGTAGTGTGGGGGAGGTGATTCAACTGACACTGCAACACCTAATCGTCTCTCTCTCTTTTTCTCTCTCTCTCTCTCTCTCTCACACACACACATTCACTCTCTCTCTCTCTCTCTCTCTCTCTCTCTCTCTCTCTGCCGAAGTCTAAATAAGAACATAGGAACATAAGCAGACTGCAAATCACTGATCACTTTGTCCTCCAGAAGTCAGCCTCTGTATACCGAGCACCATAAGACTCCCTGCCATCTGTCATCCTTCCTTCGCCGCCTCTTATCTATGTAGCGTTCTATCACAGGTCTCTACGGTATTTCCACCTTCCATATGAGTCCTGACCATACTCCGCCTCACTGTCTGATCTATAAAGCTTGTCTCTAATTGGGTACCTTATTTTTTAGGTATGAATCATGTCCTCCTTCAGTGTCTTATTTGTAAAGCGAAGGTCTTGATGGTAACAGCACAACACTTCCATATGGTTGTTAGATGTGTTGTTATCATCCACCACCCTGTCTGGGAAGCGCCTCCTAGCCATCGCCTTGTCGAGTCTAAATCTATTATTATTCACGCTTTCTTCTCTTATATGGCTTCTAATCATATTCTTAATAGCCAATGTCGAATTTGTGCAATGGTTTCTGCCTATCTCTGGCGAATGTTAATCTATCGTGCTTTGACTCGTACTAACCTGTTCATTTGCTACTATAAGACCATTATTCATATGACCACTGAATCTTTCTTTAACAAGAATTCAGAGAGACGGCTTCCCTGGTACGCATCAACGCTTTTCTAAGTAATGGTGATGGGTGTGGTGTGCTTGAAGGCCTTACGTTTGGTCAGGTGTGTCGCTGGATGAGTAATTACCCTCGTTCATATTCACAACAGAGATAAACTGCATATTGATGTGTTTTGCGGTTTATTTTGGCTAGGTTTAAGACTCAACACCCGAATAATGATTGTCGTCATGAGCCTCGGCGGTGAAACTGAGGCAATAAAATACACACACAAATAACTGTCTTGAAACTCATCCTTCTTTGGCGGCAAGTCAGTCGTCAACACCTGAATGATTAACTGCCGCCACCCACCTTACCACCGAAACAACACACACAATTAGTACTCCGTCCATCCTGACAAAACTATGTAAATGGGACGGAAGGAGGAGCGGAGACCGAGACCGGAGGAGACCCAGGGCTGAGACACGTGTGGACATGACTCACCGCCAACACTGGAGGCTGGTGGCTTTCCTCTGTGTGTGTGTGTGTGTGTGTGTGTGTGTGTGTGTGTGGACCTCCCTGACGACCACAACAACAGCCACCACAACCACCACCACCACAACAGAGGGTAGAGCTACATGACCTAGAGTCCTAGACAGTGTGTGATGTAACGCTTCCCTGGCTGAGGGTTACTACTCCCTGCACTGCTGCCCGATACTTTCTGTGTCACCAGCAGCCCAGCGTCAGTATTGCGGCGTGGCGGGGGTGTGGCGGACAGCTGTACTAACACCTAAGGACTGCCTATCGCATGAGAGAGAGAGAGAGAGAGAGAGAGAGAGAGAGAGAGAGAGAGAGAGAGAGAGAGAGAGAGAGAGAGAGAGAGAGAGAGAGAGAGAGAGAGAGAGAGGGGATGATGAATACGGAAGCACATTAGTTCGTATGTTAATTACCGTACATTATCAATAATTTCTAGTAAGGCAACCAAGATTTACATTTACTGCCCTCTCTCTCTCTCTCTTACTAGCATTTGCTGACAATCAAACAGCATCACTACCCTTAACAGTTTACACTCCTCCTCTAGACATTACTAAACCACACCCTGAAAAAAGACATAAAACAAATAAATCACACCAATCCAAACACTAACACAAGATAATCAATGTCTCCTAAACACCCACGACTTTATCATTAGAGGCACTCAAGGCATTACCACCAATCTACTTTTAATTCTTTTTCCATGAAGTCAGAGCAGGAATGGGGAGGGAGGGAAGGAGGGATGGAGGGAAGGAAGGAGGGAGGGGAAGAGGGAGGCCAAGGTGTGAGAGGGAAGGTGTGGGATGGGTAATTCTTTTAGCGTGAAATATGGACTTTGATAAGCAATGAATAGCGTTGTATATTGAGTGCCGATGGTGTGGTTTAGGTCAAGGTGGACGAGAGAGAGAGAGAGAGAGAGAGAGAGAGAGAGAGAGAGAGAGAGAGAGAGAGAGAGAGAGAGAGAGAGAGAGAGAGAGAGAGAGGTGGGAGGCAAGATACAAAGGCAGAGAAAGCAACGTGTGTGTGTGTGTGTGTGTGTGTGTGTGTGTGCCGTAACATCGTGCATTGCTACAGACCCTTCTCACTAATTAGCTTGTCACTCCCTAAACTTGCAGCGTGATGTAATTGCCACGAACACTCCCAGCTCCCCAGCATGACCTGAGCTGGAACCCAGTACAAACGGGTGGGCTTTCAGACACGAGGTACCCAAAACATCTCCTTTAGCCAGGAAATTCCTATAAAAAGCTCATTGTATAGAAAAAAAAAAAAAAAACAATAGACTAGACAGTAAAACAAACAGTCCACTCATATATATAAACAAGTACACCCACATAGTTCTCCTTCTACCTTTTCTCAAACCTTGGTTCGTTAAGGCTACTTAAGGATTAAAATGGTGAAGACTCTGTGCATTAATCTTCTGAGTCCCATAAAACCTTCCTAATGCAAATAAAATCGTCCAGTCGTGCCCAAAACTCGTGGTAAAAATGCATCCCGGTACTGGAGAGGTTAGCCAATCAAAAGGAAACCTGAAGCCTTCACCTGGTGTGAAGCTACCAGGTGTTGCTACTGAAAAATTATATAGCCAGTATTGGCAAGGAGTCTCGTACTGGTGACTGTATATAATAGCGTTTCCGTTTCTTTCTTTCTACAATTCAGACCGAGACTAGTTGAATACTACAGTTTTTTAATATATTTTTCTTTCCTACACGCACACCCTAAGGCTGAATTACGCATTCAGGTTTTTTTCATTACTAGATTCCTGATCAGGTTTATTGCACTTCACTTACACACACAAACAGAAGAAAAAATTTTTCTAACATACTACAATTAAGTTTTATTGCTAGTAGCTTTCTGAACAAGTTTACTTAGCTATACACGAGAAAAAAAATGTTGAGAACCATTTATTTCCAAGCCAGTGAGCGAAGCCGGCATGTAGTGAGGTAGGAGAGAGGCAGTGGGAGCGGCATGCGGTGTGTTAATCATGACATTCCTCTTACAGTCGTGGTCAGGATTCAAGCAACCCTCTCACTCGCATCTCCACTGTGTTCATCCCCTTTCCCCATAATCTATTACCCCCTTTAAGCCTTTAACTGCTCCGGCTCTTCTTAACCTGATAAACTGACACACAATAATGATGCTACACCTGGATCACACCCACAGGCTAAACAAAGTTTAAAATTGCATCTATATAAAACACTTTCTACTTACGAGTAGAATAACTTAATAGAAACTCATGTAACACCTTGTATAATTATTTTGATATATAGGTAGTGTATCTTGGACGCCCATCCCGCAACTTGGAGGTTTGTCTTTTTGCAGCGGCGGCCACGCTGGATCGGGCAGGTGGTGCTGGCAGCAAGCACAGCCGCCTGGCTGGGTGGCGATGGGCGGGTGGTGGTCTTGCCGGCGGCGGTGGCTGCATCAGAAGTTCCGCGTCTGTGTGAGGACCTGTGTTAGCGACGGCACCGCCAAGAAGAATACACACACACACACACACACACACACACACACACACACACACACACAGCGGGTGCCGCACCAACTGTAGGGTATTGCCGGCTAAGTCACATTCTAAATTCAACCAAGTAGCGCTGCTGCCAGAACATATTACAGGCCTACTCCATAAACAACGTTAAGTACATGGACATACATATGAGCGACACTGCCACACTCATACACCACACAGACAAGGCCATGGATTCAGCCAGGTCACCGATGATGCTGCTGCTACCTGCCTGCCATGCTGGACCTTTTGGACATACGAAACCCTGAATGCATTGTCCCACAATTACCAACAATATAGACACCACAGGAAAACACAAGAAAATGAACAGAAAAAAACAATATATTGCGTTATATAGTGAGGAGCAGAGGGTAGAGCAAAGCCAGTCTTGTTGCCATGACGACGCCATATTTTGACGTCATCACTTGTGACGTCGAGAGAGAACGAGGCCTGTTCAGCGGTGACTCATTTAGATTAAGTAAAGGATTCCAAAAATGAACTTTAGAAAAATGAAGCCACGACGGAATGCCTGACATTTCATCACTTGATAAAAAGTTATATAAATATCCAAGCCTCCTCAACCACACTGTTCACCCTTTCTGTAATACACCTTCTCTCCTCCCCCACAACACACCCCATACATGAAATAGACCCCATGCAATCCACAGGAAAGAAGGACAGCCAAGCACAGTCATGTGGCTCCATTTAGTGACACCAATGAAGGAAAAACAATGCTAAGTGTGCCAAATATTAGGTAAACACAACCGGCAGACAACTTGATGACTTCATACAGCTGGCCGAGCCGGCGTGATTTTACGTACGTAACGGAACTCATTTCAAAATTGACTTATAGAAAAAATTAAGCTAAACCCTAATACTTGATATTTTGTGAATTGATAAGTATTTTAATTTTTATCTACACCATCAAAACATCTCCAGCCTAACTAGTATTAAAGAATCGTGTAAATTAAGTATAATAGAAGTATTAAAACATTTTCACTATTAAAAATAGTGAAACATCCAGCCATTTCGACTTGATATGTCTATCTGAACTACCTTTTAAGGCATTCTGCAACATGCCAAACCACCAAATACAAACGTAAATAAATTATACAAAAATGTATAGAACTTACCTTTAACAAGAATAGACACCATTACAAAACCCGAATATTTAATTGAATGGCAGTGTGACAGTTAAAAAAAACATGAACGATTCTGTGAAATTATTGATACTCAGTTAGTTTGATATAAAGAAGCCGATAATGGTAATCCGTAAATTTTACTATACCAATTGGCTCTTATTTATGCCACAAAACACCACTATACGCCACATACTTACCAAACACAGGCACGAGTAACACTTCAAAGGCAACAAAACATTCATAGAAACACTAAAAACATCATACACTCATCGAATTATATAAGTGAAAAGGAGTTGTACGGCAAATAGCGGATGGGCACCGGGCGGAGGAGACCCCAGACGTCTGCAGCGGGGAGGGACGGAAGTACGAGTAACGAGTGCCTGGCGGGACAGGGTAGGTCTTGGCGCCAAGGATGCATTGATGTAGTGGTGTGTGGTGGTGGTTATGGTCAATAGACCCATGTGATTTTTAAAGGTCTGTGTTGTGGTGGGATATGGTGGTTGTTTTTGTGGTGATGGTGGTGGTGGTGGTGATGGTAGTGATGGTGGTGGTGGTGGTGGTATGGAGGTTGTATGGTATGATATGGTGGTGGTTGTGATTGTGATGGTGGTACTGTGCTATGATCGGAGGAGCCCCGCCGAGGCGGCCGCGGGCGGCACCCTCAGTCTGCTGGCTATGTGTACCTCCCCCTCCACCGAGAGTCTTCCAAACACCTCTAAACACTAAGAAGGGTAGACAGAACACGATCTGTGTGTGAATGAAGTAAAAACTGTTACTGTTGGCGGCGAGGGTGGGACAGGGCGAGACAGGGCAGGGCGGAAGTCGGCGGAGGAGCAGAGAATGATCGGCCTGTAGTGGTGTGGTGTGATGTGATGTTAACAGTACACTGCCACAAGTTCAACCGACTGCTTTGTGTAATTCCCCTGGTAGCCTGCTAGTCACCCAGCCAGTCTTCCCCATTACGGAGCGCGCTCAGAGCTCATAGACCGATCTTCGGGTAGGACTGAGACCACATTAACACACCACACACCGGGACAGCGAGGCCACAACCCTTCGAGTTACATCCCGTACCTATTTACTGCTAGGTGAACAGGGGCCACACATTAAGTCCATTTGCCTTGCCGCTTACCGGGACTCGAACCCGGCCCTCTCGATTGTGAGTCGAGCGTGCTAACCACTTCACTACGCGGTGTGTGTGTGTGTGTGAGTGTGCGCACATATCATAAGCTGTATGAATAGTGTTTAACCCTTGAACTACCAATTTGTGTAATTCAACTCGGTCGCCTGCTGGTCACCCAGCCAGTTTTCCCCCATTACGGAGCGAGCTCAGAGCTCATAGACCGATCTTCGGGTAGGACTGAGACCACTCCACACACCGGGAAAGCGAGACCACAACCCCTCGAGTTACATCCCGTACCTATTTACTGCTAGGTGAACAGGGGCCACACATTAAGAGGCTTGCCCATTTGCCTCGCCGCCTCCGGGACTCGAACCCGGATCCTCTTGAGTGTGAGTCGAGCGTGCTAACCACTACACTACGCGGTGTGTGTGTGTGTGTGTGTGTGTGTGTGTGTGTTTGGGCTACCCCTCGTGTGATTGCTGATCTGGAAAAAGAGCATTACGAGTGCATAGATCTATCACTTTGTGTGTGTGTGTGTGTGTGTGTGTGTGTGTGTGTGTACGATGATTGGGGAGGGGTACACACGCACGAGCTGGTGCCTGATCTCCTTGTATCTCTTGAGACGAGTAAGAAATCTACAATACTCTGTGTGTGTGTGTGTGTGTGTGTGTGTGTACCCATGTCTACCTCATTGAACACACACACACACACACACACACACCCAGGCTGGGTTTCTACCGAGCTGTAAACAGAAATACGTCAAATGAATCGCATCAAATGACTTGACCCGACTGACTCGACTCTGTGTAAAGGACAGACAGGTGTGACGTCACCTTAACGTTACCAAGCCAAGACTCGCAGCAGGGTGGTGGTGGTGATGGGCGTCAGTCAGTCAGTCAATCACCCTTAGCTATGACGTAGGTTACCGAACATACAATATTCTTCCAAAATCATGTCCTGCTCGCTTCTACCTCTCTACTCACTGTTGCTGTCTCTGTACCCCGTCTCTCCTAATATCTGCTTATATATGTATTTTCTACATTCTGTAATTCTTGCATCTCCTTATTGATATCAGCAACTTGTGCCGCAGACAAGACTGCCGGTAACACAACACTTCCAAAGGGTAATTAACACCACACAGGTAATAATATCATCCTTTTCTTCTTATTGTTAAGTTTGCTATACTATTGGTTCTAGGTCTGTCTGTCCTCAGCGTTATAAACCCCACCGCTCACTACATATTACCAGCCGCCCATCGCCATCACTTGCTGCTATATTATAGCCCATCGTCCACCGCTACCACTCGCCGCTACCCACCGTCACCACTTCCTGCCAGCTCATCGCCCAGCGCCTGTTGCCCACCAAACCACCGTCACCAAACATATTCCCTCCAAAGGAATAGGTCATGCTGCTGCAAAAATTAGATACTTTAACCTAATTTGCACTAAAGATACCGTGCATAATGAAATAATTTGCCCACACTTTTATAACAACTTTGTTGAAGAGCGAAGAAATGTTTGTCTTGCCCTCCCTGCCACTCCTATAGTAATGTCTTAACACATGCTTAGTGATTGCTCACTCACCTTTCTCCATTTCCAGACCTTATCAATCTCATAACAGCAGAAATCAACTTACTTTTTAGTCCTCTTTGCTTTGATAATCTCACAGTATACTCCCTTCCGTCCAGCTTCAGGCCTGGCTTCACACTGATTGCCAACACAGCGAGCAACAGGCACCTCAGAATCTCTCATGCGCACTTCCACGTATCTTTCGCTGGCAACGCTGACCAAAGGTATGTGTCATGTTTATTTATTTTCTCAATTGAAGATGTTTATTGATCAATGAACATGTTCCATCTCATCATTGTAAACTCTGAATTAGCAAAGTACTGCAGGATTCCTCAGTATTCGCGTATCTTATCCCTTTCACTGCTAATGTCAGGACGCTTAAATTGTTACTTTTTATAGGCTGCGTCCTTTGATTGGTTGTTTTTTATAAGCTGGTAAACTCATTGGAATCTTCTCAGACAACGAATGCCTGGATAGCGTACGTGAATCATTGGCGTGTGGTGAACTCTTCGTATTTTAGGCCCGTTTTCGACGTTAGCAGAGCACATGTCCATCGTGTAGGTAGCGCACCAGCAGCAAACGGAAGGTGTCCATAACGTATTGAGAACTGATATGAAAAGATTATCTAACGTATGGCAACGAATGGTGAACGTACTGAGCGCGGGAACGAAAGCTTGACAATCGAGTAATATACGCATAACGATCAAGTCACGTACGCTCATTGATCATTACGTTGTTAGTGGTTAGTCAATGGAGACCTTAGGGGAAAGACTAGACAAATACACGGACGGGGGATTCGATGCACAGCTATGAATGACTTCCTTTGTCTGACGTCACTTTGACTATATGGTTGTGAATGACACACAGATGACCACATAGGAAAATTTTTATATTTACAAATTTACAATGAATACATATATTCACATCACTGTACATATTAAGAACAATAATAGAATACAAACGTTATATAATATTTACACAGCTTAATTAATCAAATCACGTTTCAGGTCTGGTCCTAAAGCTTCTCTCTCTCTCTCTCTCTCTCTTTGGGCAATAACCGCGACAAATCTCTCACAGAAGAAAGACAATCAAGTAAAAAAATAGGAAGTGTACAAGTGTCTTTGGAGACTTTCGAAGACGGCAGCCTTGAAGAACAGTATGGCAGCAGCAGCAGCAGGAGCAGGAGCAGGAGCAAGGCCGCCCTGCCCTCACACTGTTCAACGCCTGCCTCCTACCTGCTGCTAGGAAGGCTGTAAGGCTTGCTGGTGTGAGTGTGATACAACTGGCAAGCACAATGCCTCACACACACACACACACACACACACACACACACACACACACACACACACACACACACACATATTTTGCAACAGTAATGCACAACGTGTCTTAAAGCATTAATACAGTTATATGATTTTAAAATAGTATTCAAATCTCTCCTCTCATACAAAAATCTTCATACGCAATAATACACAAACATACACACTCCCTCTCTCTTTCTCTCTCTCTCTCCACATAAGCATATGAAGTTTCCTCAGCTCTCACTTCCACGTACAGCAGGTCGTGTAGCAATCATTCTTCCCTTTGAAAGTAAAGCTTTACGTTATTGGCACATGGCTAAGGCAGTTGTGTGGTGATTATTTAAGCTTTACACTTTTAAATCAATCAATAACTCCTCTCTCGTGCTTCTTCACATCTGCTGTCTGCCATCGTTGTGCAGGAAATCTAATGTACAGTCACACTATCATATTCTACGATTTATCTATTGTCAACCTTACTTAGGGTTCTCCTTTACTTGTAACACACACACACACACACACACACACACACACACACACACCTCTTTTCTTATCTTATATATTGCTTCCCTTCCCATCCTCATTATTTTCATAGCCACACTACTAGTATTTGCACACACACATGCATGCACACACTTATGCACACACACACACACACACACACACATACACACACATATAAAAATGAAAATCCAATGCAGTATAATATTGTCATTTTCGTACCATTTGCATTACTATTTTGTGATAAATAACAATCAAGCAATACCATTAACAGCAATCCGGGAAGAATGTACATCACTCACTCAGTCCTCACCATGATAATTTCTCTGCAATATCACCTAAACATCTCTATTGCTATCTGACAGGCACAAGAGGAAGTCCCCTAACAGACAGACAGACAGACAAACAACTCACAGCAGCCAAGGCAGACTATGACAACAAGATGGGGAAAAATAATATATGCTTGTCTACCTGAACACAATGAGGATGATTATACTGAAAGCTCCTACTAACACTGAACACAAACACACAGGGAAAGTTGGGCCTGCACACACACACTCACACAAACAGACACACATACACATATATGAGGACATGTGTGTATATTCATCAGAGTAAGGAAAAGCCAGGTGTTGGAATGAGGTCTGTGGTTGGACTCTGCACCAGTGAGAGGAAGGCAGGACAAGGAAAGCTGAGGAAGAAGAAAACAGAAAACAGAGAAGGAAGAGGAAGTAGATATTACTGAATATCTTGGTTGGTCTATGCAGCACTTGACAGGTCAATCAGATGCAGTTTGGGATCCATTTGGTGAGAAGGAATGTTAACACCAAGGAAAACAACACTTTCACCAAGATACGTACGTACATACATACATGCACACATACACATACATGCAATCACACACACAGATATGTACTCATATACACATACCAAATCAAGTTGAAAAAGACATCAATCTCATTATGTACTCTATAACACTGTTGTTATCTACAAACACTGAGAACACCACAGCTGACACAGACTCCAGCCAGGCAGCAGCAGCAGCAGCAGCTGTTGCTGTGCTGGTGGAGGTAAGACAGGACCTCAGTCTCATATGTATGTACGAGTACCTACAGGAGGAGCTGTCTCTGTTCCCTTATTGGGACAACATGCTCTCACAACAATTTTTTCTTCTACTCATATTATATTCTTAATAAATACTCCACACTTTCAGTACAGTGAGTAAGACATGTTTAAACTTTCATCCGTTTCTCCTCTCTCCTGATCTGATAAATGGAACATGTACGTAGTAAATAAGTTGGAGACTAAAACAAATGTGTAACACCACACACGGGTCCTGCACACACTGCACTGTGGGCAATGCCATGGCCACTGCTAGGTACCAAGTGTTCATTATGACCCATCGCTGACGATTCCATTTACAACTAGTGATAAGCGTATCATAGAAATATTCATTCTTTAATAAGAATTTGTGCCTGACATGAGACACCACCAAGATATGCTGGTGGCCATTACAACAAGTATTATCAAAACTTACACAATAATAAATTTAGCAAAAAACAAACAATAGGAACAAGGAATTTACAGGTGCTAACATCGATTAATAGGGACGTAAAAAAAAAAAAAAAAAAAAAAAAAAAAAAAGGCAACAGAATATAGCATGTAATAATAATAATAATAATAATAATAATAATAATAATAATAATAATAATAATAATAATAATAATAATAATAATAATGTAATAATTTAAAACAATCACAAACCTGAAAACATCAACAGAACACTAAGTAGAGGACTTAAATAAGGTAGAGCTAGGACTGCCATTAAGATGCTGATGATAAAAAGTCACCCTAACACTGCACGAAGGCAAGCCATGAGCGGATGTATCAGAGAATTGAGGCACAATTGAGTAGTATTCCCTTTCTTCCTTGTCATCACCATATTTCTCCATCTTTTATCCTTTTTTTCTTTGCCACACCTCTCCTTTCCACTGTCCTCTTTCCCCACCATCATGGCATGCTATTGTGCTGTAACAATACATCCTTCTTGAAACAAACCTTCTTCATCATTATTTTCCATTTCCATTTCCATCCCGTGGCACTGTGGCCAGGAAGAGAGCCATCCGGTCTCCTTCATCACTGTTGAATGCTGCTCTCCTTTCACTATTTTTCTTCCTCCCTTGCACTACCTTTCCCTTTTACAGTGTCCTAACATCCATGCATGACACTGGAGGCAAGCAGGGCAAGGAGCAGGGAGCAGGAAGGAAGGATGATGTGCTGCACCCAAACACTAACACACTCTCCATTAGGCAAAGCTGAGCCTCTTAAGAGCATTACTTTGGTGGCACTATGATATTTGTTGAACTTTACCACTCCACCACTGTTGCTCCTCACTCCAACACTGCTCTACAAACCTATCACCACCAGTACACCACATACCTGCAGGTCACCCGACAGATAAAGGCAGGTTGACTAGACTTCTGCTTCACTTCACTTGCTACAGACACACACTTCAAGTAGCATGGGGAGGGGGGTGTGACTCCCAGAACTGACTTTGGTTGCTAGTGAAGAATATCATGTGGTGCAGACTGACTAATGGACAGACGGATAGATAGATAGACAGACAGACAGACGAACAGACAAGACAAACGAGAGGCCATGATGATGCATTCACCACAGTTGTCACTGCTCCGGCAGACAACACATGCACCTCTGTTGTGTGACCCGTAAGAGACACCTGGAACGTCTTCAGTGTAAATAAGTGTGTACAAAATAGTGGAGAGCAGCTTTCTTTTTTTTTTTTTCCATTTCTTAGTTTATTTTATGCAAGCAAGGAAGCCAATGCAAGTGTGGGTGGTTAGATGTGGAGTGTGAGTGTTGATGGGCGTCGTGGGGACCTCCCGGGCTCATGCCACAGAGGGGAAAGGGGATGGGGGGCGGCACGCTGCTCGCCCGGTCTCGTGCCCTCACACAGGATGATGCTGGATCTGGCCAAGGGTGCGGCCAGAGCCCCGGCCCTTCTTGTGGCCACCGAAGCTGAACCATGTACCTGCAGGACAGATAGAGAGGCATCAAACACACTTCCTGAGCCGTGCAACTCACTCTTCGTGGAAGGAAAACAAATTTCTACAGTACAAATTCACCATTGAAATTTAAGAATGATGTGGGAGATAATTATATGTTTCAAGTGCACATATGCATGCATGTGCTATACACAAACTCAGTCATACTGGCACTCAGAGACACGCTCAAACACACACACACACACACACACACACACACACACACACACACACACACACACACACACACACACACACACACACACACACACACAAACATGTGCCATACATCAACTAAAATTGATCAATACATAGTTATGATAAATGAGTAAAATTAAACAGGTAAAGAAGCGTAAAGTAACAAAATATATATATAAATAAAAAGGAAAATATAAAGTATATATATAAACAGTATACATAAAAAAAAGCCAAAGCTAACATAAACATTGCTTTTATGTCGAAGCAAACAAACGCCCAAAACAAAACCAGAGTGTAACATAACCAAAGACAACCCGGAGAACAGTAGCAGCCTCCCTTGACACACCGGATCACTGACTGGCCTGCCCCGCTCACTGTCACTTACTCCCTTCCATTGTTCTAACACATGGCTCGGGATGCACCTCCACCAAAGCTACCCAACAAAACCAACACTCCCAGGGGGCACCAGAATGAATAGAAATGTTAGTAAAGGGATGGGCACAGGGTTAGGGACACAGTAGGATCTGGTTGTGGTGGTGGTGGTGGTGAAGGGATGCAGGAAAGAGGAGAAAGGTAGAATAATAGTACAGTATTTTGATTCTTCCTCTCTTACAGTCAGTTTTACCATCACCACCACCACCATCACACACTGTACTGCAAGAATTGGGGAGAGTTGTATATATATAAACCCAGGCAAATAGTGGTAGAAGAACAATGTAATAAGTACATAATATGTAATGCAACCGTACCACAATGCCACCACAGTAATTGCAACAAGGAATATGTACACCAGTAGTAGTATTTCCTTTGAACCAGTCAGCCAGTGAGCCAGCCAACCACCCAGGAGGGAAGAACAGAAGGTGAACATGCCATGAAAAAGTCTACAAGAGTGTGGCGGGTCACACAAACACGCACACACAGACACTTGCCTTTCTTCTTCCCTTCGGGCGCCTGCACACCCGAGGGAAGGCTATTGCAGCGCGAGTCAGGATCAAGATTGACTAGCAGTTCGGCCTGAGCGTAAGTCATGGCCTGCACACGCTTGTGAGTTTTGGTTGCTGTGAGGGAACGAACACACCAGGCGGGTTTCAGAGGACAAAAATTCCTTTGTTTTTTGAGTTTCTAACCGGAAGACAAAGGCTACTGTGTCTCTCTTTCTCTACTGGTTTTAATGGAATGCAATGCTACTATAGTGTTTAACTTTCTTTTACAGAATGCAGTAATGTTGAGTATTATTCTTACTGTTAAAGTTCTGTTATATCTCAAAAAAGCAAACAAAACACATGAGGAGATGGAAAAGATTACTGTAACATTAATACAAAGGACTAACTACATACTTTTACTTTGTGCTTGAGTTGGACATGTTATATCTACAGTGCCTACCACCGCTGGCCTAACACTTGCCATGAAACACTGGCTACCTCCACATGTGAGTGTCTGTCAGTGCATGTCCCTCTCACTCCCATGCCACCATTTAACAACACATGATGTTTGTAAACACAAGTTCCGTCTATTGTGTGCCATTGCTATAGAAGGGTGTAACTGTGAAAGTGGTGGTAGTTATAGTCAAGAAAATGATAGTAATAGTAGTGATTGGAGTAAAAATAAAGTAATGCTAATGGTAAGAGGAATGGTGTTAGTGGTAGTGGTAGAAGTGTGAGTAAAAAAAAACATAGCATTGATGTTTGAGATGGTTTGTTTCTGTCCTCTCTCATCAGTCAGGCCAATAACACTGTCCCTGTGTGTGTGTGTGTGTAAAGATCAGGATGTGTATAAGAAACAGGACAATCATTGGAAAACAAAAATGTTACTTTTTCGACTGTCACAAAAGTTTCTAAGATTGGAATAATGGGAGCAAAGACTGAAGCATAGTAGTTCTATTTCCATCTTTCAAAATGATGCCTGACTCACTCTGAGAATTTCCTCAAAGCTATCGACACACTGGAACTTCCACTTTTTTTATCCAAGCCATCATAATTGTTTGCTAAAATCACCTTCATTTACCATCACCTCTTACACCTGCTCTTCTACCCAACCTTCCACCTTTCAATTAGTCTTCCTTTCCAGTTGGGATCTTTGATTTTACTCCAGATTTTCTTTATATAATCATTATTCTTCATCTCCACAACATAGCCAATCCACATTGATGCATGTCTTTTTCCCATATTCCACCATGCTCTCCATCATCACAGGTACCCATGCTGTATTCTTCACACACCATAATGATGCCATCACTTATCCATCTTGTCATTCCTCCATCTTTTCAAAAAACAAGTAAAAACAATGACAAATACAATTCCTCATCTCTGATCACAGGTGGCTTTATTAAACACACACACACACACTCCAGGAACTAAACTGGACTAGTAGTGTGATGAGGTGAGGTGAGCAGGTCACACTCAGAGCCAGACCAAGGTACTTATGGGCTATCCGGAGCAGTCCACAATGGCAATGAAGCTCCAGGAAAGTTGTATGAGAAACACAGTCCCTCATTCACAATTATTTACATGACAAATCAATTTGGCTGGCTCTGAGTGCACCTCATGACTCTGTTTATGGATGTACGTATAGTGAAGGCAACTGTTTAATAAAGATGTGTGAGCAATGCAGGACTTGTATATGAGATTGTTTTGTGCTGACAAACAAGAGTTGTCAGAAAGGAGCAGTGTTGTCCTTCATAGCACTCCCTGACAAACTTGAGGCATTCTGTGAGGGAATTCTGATGTCTGCCTCAACACTGATTCACATGCATAAAGTAGCACATCACTTTGCTGAGCAACTAATAACCTTTGAAGCCAAATTGTGGTCAAACATTCACTTGACATGATAATTTGTAGAGTGAGTGTCAAATAGAAGTCTTCAGATTCTTGATACCATGACAGCATTGAGTTTTTCTGGTGAAGTTGAGGCACTTTTCAGCAAGTATGTAGTATCTTGATTCCTTGCAGTGTGACAAGTGTGGTGTGACTCTCAGGCTAACACACTCATCTGATCTAACATCATTTACATATTTGTTTATCATCTACATTAATGATGCTTTTATAAGGTCATGCTGCACAGAAGTTTGCTGTATTAGGTTCAGCTGTACACAGATGTTTGGCACTGTTGGATGCCTGGCACCTGACATTAAATAGTGTGTGGTGCCTCTGGTATGCCATGCACATGTCGGGGATGGGGTGAGCATGCTGCCTCTAATGGGTCACTAGGGGGTGGAGGGTTGGCTTGTGTCTGGTGAGGGTGACACAAGGCAGAGGTGCAGTGTGGGTGGTGCGGCAGTGAGGGGCATGCTGGACGGACAAACAGCAACGTGTGGTGCAGGAAAGTGTGGGTGCTGGTGCTGGTGCTGCTCTTGGTGCTGGTGGGGAAGGTGCTTTGGTCTTTTTTCTCATTCTAATTTTATCTTGTACACCATCTTTTTTAGGCAGATTATATGAGAGTATTGCAATTTTCATGTCGTGTACCAAATGTCAATTTTGTGGATTGCTGTTGAAGAGTAGTACGAGTTATGCAGATGGTGTCTTCTCTCCCCTACACATACATACTTCCCTTCCCTGCTGCTGCTGCTGCTTCTGGCTATGCTTCTGGTATGAGTGTGCCAAACCTAATGGATTTCACTGGAGGTAAAGATATATCATAGCTTTCCTGAGTTGAGAGGAGGGAAATTTGTTTATAACTGGTGGGGGCAAAACAAGAGGTGTAAGTTCCTGATCTAGTATTTGGGGATGGTCAGAGATACAGGCCAAGTGGACAACTGTGCTGGGGTCATACTCACTTCTTGGTCTCTTGGGTCGGTTCCTTTGGTTTCGTGCTGCCACTCTGGCCAGGTTCTTGGCCTTCTCACCTACCACAAAGCCAGCGGTCTCATCTGCTGCTACCAACGCTCGCTCCTTCCTGTTCATGGAAGGTTTGTGTTTTACATGACAAAATGATGGTGATGACTGGGATAGAAAGTTTTGAAATAACTTCTGAAACTGACTGGAATAAAATATTTTGAAGAAAACAGACTAAAGTAGTACGAGTAGGTATAAAAAAAAAGAGAAATTAAGTTAGTTCACCACTGACCTGAAGGCTTCCATCCACTTGAGTTTCTCTGGGGTTGTCTTGCAGGAGAAGGTGTACCACTTGTTCTTAGCAACACTGTGAATCTTCCAGCCGTTACTCATGTTGAAGCTCGAGTCTACCGGTACAAAAAGCCCTGAATGAGTTAACATTTTTGTGTTACATCATTTGTTCATGGAGAAAGGAAAAATGTAGTGATAGTAAAGATGAAAGTGCAGGTAAAATAGCACACAGACACCATGATCACCACACAACCTACAAGCTCTGTGGTAAGAATGTTTGTGGAAGAAGAGTGTAGTATTGAGTCTGATCACCACTCAATGGATTTCTTGGGTGTGATAAGCACCATTCCTGTAACAAAGGTGGCGATAGATAACCTCACTGTTGGCGCACCACACCTCAAGTGATCAAAGTAATGACTAACCACAGCACCACACCACAGTTTCCTCACCTTTATTGGCCGGCATGTCCACCACCTCACACATGTCCAGGTTGAGGCGGCCGCGGTACACAAAGGTGTTACGTTTGAGGAGGTCACGCTTGCAGTACACTAGTTGGTGGTCAAACAGGAACAGCGTCACATCCTTCGGCCACGCACCGCCTGCCCCCTTGGTCACCTCCCCCTGGTGGATCAGCTGTGAACTCTCCTCCAGCAGGTCTGGCCCCTAGCGAGAGCAAAGAATGGTTTTAATCAGTTGCTGCTGAAAAGTTTCCTAATTTGTTGGTGTGAGGAGTTAATGAATGCACCAAGAGCTATGTTAATGGGGAATGCCGGAAAACACCTAAAAGCACAGATGGTGGGCAATGGAGACATGCTGGTGTATTTTTTTTTGCATTATTCATGAGTGGAAGAAAGTACTGTGGGTGGAACATATGAGTTACATACTGTAGGCTATAAAGGTCAGTAAGTGGAAGGCTGGACACCTCCCATCCCTCCAGGAAGTTTTATGTTCAACAAGAGTAGCTACAATGGTGTTTCCTAATTTCCTGAATTCTTTATCTGCTGTCTTCCTGTATGTTATCCCAATCATGTTTAAATGAATATTTCAATTGACATTGTACATGATTAAGTGACATTTACTGGCAAAACACATGAGAGAAAACATAAGGAAAATAATTAATCAACAGCCATGACATTTGCAGACATATATCATAATTACATATTTTAACCAATGAAACACTCACATTATTCACATGTCATGGCCTTCTAATGGAGTACCAATGTTACCTGTACCTAGAAATGTGTATATGTGGGAATGAATGCTCAATGCTTCACAGAAAAGAACAGTTATAACAGATCATGCTCCTGAGAGTGTACAGCATGACAGTGCCAAGCCACTCATCCACCTGACCACTCACCTCCCACCCCTCCACCGTCATCTGCCATGATGCTATCTTCTCCAGGCACTCCATCCGCCTCTTGCGCTCATTTACTAGCAGAGCCACATCCCGCATGGCCTCCAGTGCGCCCTTCACACTGCTGTAGTCTGGGTGGTCCGTCTGGGAGGCAAGAAAACTGTCACTACCACACCCAACTCCTGCTGATGCCTGCCACAAAGCCTTTATCCAGGAATAGGTATGTAATGTGAAGGTTTCTGAATAGTGATATTACCTACTTTTCATTCAAACTTTCACAGTAATACAGCAATTAAAGCAGTATGTACAAAAAAGTCTTACACAATATTGCTATTTTTTATTTCTCTTATATGAGATCTTTTCCTCATATAAATTACACTGTACTTGAAGCAAAATGAAAGCTCCTATGAAATAAATGTCATATACAGTCTTTTGGAACTATTTTGAAAGCACATCTAGCAATCTAAATCAGTGAAACAGAAACAAATGTAAATTGCAATGCACTGTGTGAAGAATATTAGCTTTGAATCCTACCTTGGTATACTTAAGCAGTTCTTGCAGCTGCAGTGGGTACTTGCAGATCTTTTGGACAGGAGTGAGGAGGAAGCCATCGAGGGAAATGTCAATCATCTCCTGCAGCAGCCGACACGCCTCAAAGAAGTGCACATACCGCTGGTCTTGGTAAAGCTCCTGCAGTGCTGAGGTGGCTGCTGGGTGGTTGTTGCAGTATTCACTGTAGATCTCAAATTTCTCCCGCTGAAAGATGAGAGAAACATGAGGAAGAGGAAAGAGAGAGAGAGAGGACAGGAGAATAGATGAATGCATGAGGAAGAGGAGAAAGAGAGAGGACAAGAGAATAGATGAGTGCATGAGGTCAGGGAAAGACAGAGAAGAGTAGAATAGATGAATACATGAAGCAGGGGAGAGAGAGAGAGAGAGAGAGGACAGGAGAGTATATGAAAAAGTATCGCTCACACTTCTCAACCTTTCAATCACTGGGCCATCTCTCATTGCACATTCACATCTTCACAATCTTTCCATAACACTCCAGCCTCTTGACACCCTCATCTTTAACAACCCAAGCCTCACAACCAGTAATCAAACACTGACCTTCCCACACAAGAAACACACAAACTATTTTCATGTAGAACAAAATTCTTTTCATCATTTAAGGAATTAACTCCAAACCTCCTCCTACTCACTCCCAATTCTTAATAGGAAACTGAGAAATGAGGTACCATCCCCTTCAAAGTTTAGTAATAATTAAAACAACATGGTGCTCAGAGAGAGAGAGAGAGAGAGAGAGAGAGAGAGAGAGAGAGAGAGATAAGGCTAAGATGATTGGACTTACGTTTCTAATAAAGATGGCCCCGATGCAAGACTTGTGAGGTTCCTGCCAGTCTATACACTCCTCCAGCTCCTTGAGAAAGCCGCTCTGGAAGTGGTAGAGCGCTTCCATGTTGCCGAAGATGGTGGCGATGCGCTCCTTGCTGAACATGTCGCCCCGCTTGCACACTTGCATCAGGTAACCCTGCAAAATGGAGAGTGGAAATGACTATGGAGGATAACTTGATGGAAATGCTGAAAATTAAAAAGGCAATAGAGAAGGTGGTGATAATAACCCGAAACAAGAAAGGCGGAGGAGGGAAGGAGGAAAGGAGGATGAGATAAAGAGTGGATCAGTGAAGAAGAAATGCAAGGTAGAAAGGAACTAACTAGAGGATAACTTCACAGAAATGCTGAAATCGCAACAGAGAGGGTGGTGATGGAAACTTAAAACAAGAGATCGACGGAAGAGGAAAGGAGGGTACAAAGAGAGGTTTAGTGGAGGAATTGGAAGGTGGAGAAAGGACATAACTAGAAGATAACTTCATGAAAATGCTGAAATAGCAATAGAGAAGGTGGTGATAGAAACTGAAAATAGGAAAGGCGGAGGAGGGAAAGAGGGAAGTAGGGTAAGACAAAGAGCGGGTGAGTGGGAAGGAAATGAGGCGAGAAGAGGCAAGAAGTGCAGTCTACGTGTATCGAGAGAGGAAACAAACAAAGCTACACAAAAACAAGGCAAGAAACGATGTATTGAGGAACTGGAGGGATACATTTCAAATAAAGAAGGTGGTAGAAATACAAAACGGAGGAGGAGGAAGAGGAAGAGAAGGAGTAATGAGAGGCGCAGTAATATGTCACGCGGAACTATGCCTTGTCACTTGCATAAAGAAGCACCTGATGAACACACACGCCGCAATACCCCTTCGCCTCCTCCTCCTCCTCCTCCTCATCTGCATCTACTTCTCTTCCTCCATCTCTCTCCAAAATGCATGGTGTCTTTTTTTTTACTGACAGCTATGACTGGAAGGAAAGGAATGATGGGAACTGGTATGGTGCTTTTCTGAGATGGCAGTCAGTCGTTACCAGTCACCACGTAATGTGTACCTGGTCTCTTGCTTTTTCTTCTTTTTTTTGTTTCCCATACTAACGCTATTAATATTGTTCCCCTTTTATTATTCTTTCCATATTTCATTTTCTACCCCGTCTCCTCTTTCTACTCGTAAAGGGAATAAGATATGAACGTAACATGGTATGGTTTGACATGACGCGACTATTTTTCCTTCCTATTGTTATTTGCATTCAACTAAATTCACAAGCATAGTTTTATTTCCCTTCTTTTATATCTATACTTAAGGAAAAACTCCAATACAAAACCGTAGGTACTCTATCAGCCTGCATGTGCCCAGACGTCATCTCTACACACGATGTCTATCACGGAGGAACATAATAATAAGCAACTCAAGTCCTTTACATTTAGCAACAGTGGCAGTCGCTTAATTAATCTCTTCAGTGCCATATAACACGTTTCCATATTCATTCTGCTTACTATTTTATTATTTCTGTACAGCTTCAGAAACTCGTGTTGGGATTAAAATAGTGAAGACTCTGGCCATTAATCATCTGATCTCCATTGGCCCTTCTTAGTGTCAATAAAATCGTCCAACTATTCCCAAAACTCGTGGTAAAAATGTGTCCCGATACTAAAGGAGTTGAAACTGATCACATAATACTGCGATATTTGAGCTGTGGACATTAAAGTGGAAATATATTATGGCTTCTTGATAAATATCCTCTTCCATAATACAATACATAACTTTTGCCCTCTGGATTACAGTAAATTAAACCACGAACACTTTCTCTTAATACCAAATAACGCGGCATTACTGAGAAAATTAAGTTAGGTTTTTGTTGGTAAATTTCCACTTCTATATAGTAAATTTTTCTGCAGTGTGATAAAATACGTCATTAACTCTATTTCTCTTACTATAACTGACGTGCAGCGGTTAGAGTAAAGTATGAACAGTTGAAGACCGACTTCCGCCTAGGCATCCATCACAGCCATCAGCACTCAGCAGCCGCACCACTCACTACCCTAACGGCAAACACACGCATCTTGCATCCACGGAACATAAACCCTTGATCCTCTCACCATGACTATTTCTACAGACAATCACCAGAATTCTCATAAGTAAAAAAAAAAAAAAAAAAAAGAAAAAGAATCTGACACTAGAACATGGAAAATACACTCAAGAAATCCCTCTCGGTAACTTTTCACTACAATGCGTGTCAGAGGAAGCTGGGATAAGATAGGCTGCGGATATCCTAGTTTGGTTTTCAAGAATATAAAACTTTTATGTATTACTTCCGAATATTTTATGTACTGGTTATTAAATATTACTGTTACTACGGTTGGGTTACAAATACTACAAGACACATGTAGCACCGACTAAAGAAGTTATAGTAGTAATAGTATTAGTTATAGTAGTAGTAGTAGTAGTAGTAGTAGTAGTAGTAGTAGTAGTAGTAGTATAGGCACAAGAGAGAGAGAGAGAGAGAGAGAGAGAGAGAGAGAGAGAGAGAGAGAGAGAGAGAGAGAGAGAGAGAGAGAGAGAGGAAAGATATTAAAATTTTCATACACTGCTATTTCCCAACGCATTTTAGGTTTCTTTACGACCACCACCACCACCACCACCACCACCGTTTAAAGGCGAACCAGGCGGCGTCTCTGGTAGGGTGGTTGCGTTCGGTGAGTGAAGTTAGATGTCAGATGCAGCTAATCGCGCTGACATTTTCTGGTTACGTTAATTGGTGAGCTGTCTAGGCTGGCGCTCTCTCTCTCTCTTTCTCTCTCTCTCTCTTGGATGCGTTGTCTGGTTCTGGTTAGTGATGAGCATTGCGTTGCCTTCATTTGTTCTTTATTATTATTGCTTCCTTTATCAACCTCACCTTCGTTAGTCATCACTGTTTCTTTCCCGGTCAGTGCTGCAATGATGAAGGATATACACGAGGGAATAGATACTCTGAATGTCCTTTATGTACCTGATTCCCTATAAATCCCTGCAGTACCGAGATGCATTTCTGCCTTGAGTTTTGGGCGTGATTAGACGATTTTATTGACATTAGGAAGGGTTTATGGAGGTCAGAAGATTAATGGCCAGAGTCTTCACTATTCTAATCCCCACGTAAGTTTCTGAAGCTGTATGAAATCACCAAATAGTAAGCAGAAAGAATATGAAAACGTGTTATAGTACAAAAGAGGTTAAATATTTGCCTGGATTACACTTTTATTTATTCATTTATGCCCGTTTCTACACAAGTGCATTGCCTAACTGATTGACTGATGGTTGGGTGGATGGATGGACGAGCTATCGGTAGTTTGACGCACAGCACAGCAACAGACAAGATATAGCGAGGGAGGTTCACGTGGCGTCGCTTGTAGCCAGTTGCCTATATTAAAAAAAAACGCCTTGCTATCTCACCACGACAGTTTTCCAAGGCCAAAGAGACGACTAACCGGGTTTTCAAGACAGTTTCTTCCTACAATAATCTAGAAATATTGTCAGTCCATCACCGGAACTATAAAAATACCCTTAAAAACATGAACATTTTCAATTACAGCCTTTGGAAAGCAGTGATGGTGACTGGTGAGAGAGCTAAGCATTTAAGAATACTGACCATATGCCGAGGACAACAAGCATGCAGTGTGTGTGTGTCTGTGTGTGAAGATAGATACCAGTTCTGCTTTACCCGACTCAGCGGTCCGGTCCAGTCCCACCTGCCCACCAGCACCCATCCCAATCCTCAGATTAACTCACTTCGCACACCCGCCGCCCGCCGCCGTTCATGGGGGCTCGCCAGGAGTTCAACCAATTAATTAAAGTTCGCTGAAGAGATTGAGTGAAGGAGTGAGTAAGCGAGTGGGTGAATGAGTTAGCGAGTGAGTGAATATGTGAGCGAGTTAAAACCTTGTAGTATAACTTATTTCACTCTGCTAGATTACCATTACTACTACTACTACTACTAATAATAATAATAATAAGACACGATTAGATATTTAGATACTAGTAGAGAGAGAGAGAGAGAGAGAGAGAGAGAGAGAGAGAGAGAGAGAGAGAGAGAGAGAGAGAGAGAGAGAGAGAGAGAGAGAGAGAGAATAATGGGAAGGTTGAAATGGGTTAGGTTAGGCTTCGCTTCTATGATCATCTGCCAGTAATCGATCCTATCTCTAAGTAGGAATTGCTGTAGGTAAGTAGGTAGATAGGTAGACAGGAAGGTAGTGTGAGGGTCCTTTTTTCTTTTTATTTTTTCGTTACTAAGTTTCCTCCTCCTCCTCCTCCTCCTCTTCCTTCTCCTCCTCCTCCTCCTCCTCCTTCTCACTCCGTCAGTCAGTCAGTCCCATCCTCCTCAAAAAATATTCGTGTTTAATTTAGCCATCCACTGAATCCTAGTATTTTTTCCTTCAACTACTCGTCATATTCTCTCTCTCCCCCCCTAAACTTTAAATTCATTAGAAAATATGAAGCGTGCGTAAGGAAAGAAAGAACGAAAAGTGTGGGTGATATAATGATGGTGACGTGTGTGTGTGTGTGTGTGTGTGTGTGTGTGTGTGTGTGTGTGCGTGTGTGGTTGGTTCAGAAGTAAGGGTGAAGAACAAGACGCGAGAGTTTAACGTTGGCAAAGAGATGATGAAGCGAGGAAGGTGGTTGTGAGGAGAAGGTGACGTGATGAGACCAGAATATGACTGACATGACGTGAGAGTAGCAGCGGGAGTGAATGAAAAGTGAGTGAAGTGAGTGAGATAACAAGGTAATGGAGTGAGATGAGTAAAGCACTGATACCAATTAAGTCTAATAGCGAGGGACAACGAACACTCTGCCAAATTATCCTCTCCTCTTACTCCTCTCCCTCCTCCTCTTCCTCCTCTCCCTCCTTCTTTTTACTCCTCCTCCTCCTCCTCCTCCTCCTCCTCCTGCTCCCGGATTCTCACCACCTTGCAGCTAATGAGTGCCTACCTGGGACGTAACACCTGAGTGAAGAGAGCGTGGTGGGGGGCGAGGGTGAGAGGGCAGGGGGTTGAGTAAATGTAATGGAATAATATTATTCCAAGATGAAGTACTACTGCTATCACTACTACTACTACTACTACTACTACTACTACTACTACTACTACTACCACTACTATTACTACTATACTACTACGATTACTAATGCTACTACTACTACTCTATTACTACTGTTACTACTATAACTCTATTACTACTAATACTACTACAACTGAAACAGCTACAACAACTACAACAACAGCTAAAACAACAACTACAACAACAACAACTACTACTACTACTACTACTATCATCACCACCACGACTTATCACCACCACCATCACCATCACAACACACAACACCCTCTTCACCCACCACCACCACCACCACCATTAGTCGTCCTCTCCCCAGCTCACCTTGATCACGTCTCGCAGGTGTTTGACGAAGTCCCGCTCCGTGCTGATTATCTCATTGATCACGTTAGTGCGTATCTGGTCGTGGGAGAGGCCGGAGATACTCAGCTTTCGCGCAGGTCCTCTGTTACGCGGGTCCTGGTGGTTCCTCGCGCTCTGATGGTCCTCCTGGTTCACCAAGATCTGTAAAGGGAGTGAGTGAGAGAAGGGTAGATGTGGGTGGGTTGGGTGAGGGTGTGAAGGTAGTTATAGAAGGTGATGAGTTAACCCTCCTCAATTCTGGGATACATTTCTACTTTGAGATTTGTGTACGATTAGACCATTTTATTGACATTAGGAAGGGTCTATGGAGGTCAGAAGATTAATAGCCACAGTCTTCACTATACTGGTTCACATTTTTTTTACCTTGAGATTTGTATACAATTAGACCATTTTATTGAAATTAAGAAGGGTCTATGGAGGTCAGAAGATTAATAGCCACATTCTTCACTATTTCAATTCCCTGCATAAGTTTCTGAAGCTGTATAAAATCACCCAATAGTAAGCAGAATGAATATGGAAACGCGTCCTGGTACTGAAGGGTTTAAGAGGGAGTGAGTGAGAGGAGGGTAAGTAGGAGATGGGGTGAGGACGTGAAGGCGGTGGTTATACTAGAAGGTGACGCGGACAAGTTAAGGGAGGGTGAGTGGGAGAAGTATAGGTAGAAGCTGAGATGAGGATGTGAAGGTGGTGGTTATAGATATAGAAGATGACGAGGACAAGTTAAGATTTGATACTTTTATTCCTAAAAATTGTGTCGTTTCTTATTGCGAGTTTTTCCTGCCTTTCAAGTCTTTTTTTTTTAATTTTCCAGTGCTAGTTTAACAGTTAACTATCTATGCATGACCACAGAGCAATCCTAGGAACACAAACAATCATTTATGTGACGCAAGAATCAAAAGTTGCGATAATATGAGCTCAAGTGACGAAAGAAGATACAGAAGAGAATAGAGATGCACAAACACATTAGAAGAAAGAACAAGCTGCGGCATCCAGGCAGCAGGGTGATAGGGAGGGAATGCGGACACGAGAATGAGACAGGGTAAGCCATAAAGAGAACCATAGAGAGACAATTTAAGTTAGAGAGACAGAGACAGGTTTGAGTGGAGAAAAAAAGTAGAGGAGAAAACATTGTGAAGCAGATTTGTGAGGATTAGTGATCTCATACGGGCAAGAAGAATAATAGATATGAATGTGGAAGAGGAGGAGGAGGAGGAGAAGGAGGAGGAGTAGGAGTAGGAGTAGGTGCCTGAGAGAGAGAGAGAGAGAGAGAGAGAGAGAGAGAGAGAGAGAGAGAGAGAGAGACGTGCGTAGAAAACAAGTGAAGGATCAACGACCTCACGTGGACATGAAGGAAAAAAAAAAAAAAGAAAAAGAAAAAGGCGAAAAAAGCGAGAAAAGGAAGCAGCAGAAGAAAAGAAAGGAACGTGATCAATTTTCATAAGATCACCCGGCGCTGTCATAAACTGCATGGCGCGGAGGGCAAAGCAAATATAGTGAAAACAGCGCGATTAATTCCGGCACATTAAGAGATTGGGGCGTGTTAAAGTGAGCATGGCAGGCAAGATGGATGTGTGGTGGTGGTGGTGGTGGTGGTGGTGGTGTGGTGATGTGAAGGATGGCGCGGGAAGGGAAGGGAAGGAGAGGGGAGGGAAGGGAAGGGAAGGGAAGGGAAGGACAGGAAAGAGAAGGAAAGGAAAGAGAAGGGAAGGGAAGAAAAAGAAAGGGATGGGAAAGGAAGGGAAGGGGAAGGGTATAAAAGGGAGGGGAAGAGATGGAAAGGAAAGGGATGGGGGATTAAATTTAGAGTTAAGTGCATCAGTGAGGTGATGAGGGAAGGGACACTAGGGTAGCTCTGCCATAACAGGGAGGAAAGTAGGGAATGAATGACTGATGGATGCTTGATGCTACACTCTGAAGGCTGGTTGTCAGAATAAGGTTAGTAAGTGAGACAGAAGATATTGTTAGCAAGTGAGATATGAGTTAAGGGATTGGGTGGTTGAGTGAGTAAATGAGCCAAGGCGCTGCAAACAAGATCAAATGGCCCTATTTGTAAAAAAAAAAAAATAAATAAATAAAAAAAAAATAAAAAAATAAATAAATGAAATAAATAAATAAATAAATAAATAACACTGATTCACCTTACTATTTGGCCATTTTATATACCTTCAGAAATTTAAGTGGGAATCAAAATAGTGAAGACTCTGGCCATTAATCTTTTGACCTCCATAGACCCTTCCTAATGTAAACAAAACCGTCTAATCGCACCCGAAGGTTACGGTAAAAATACGTTCCAGTACATAAAGGGTTAATATTAGATGTGATACTAGGAAAGGAAAAACAGAAACCAGAGAGCGTGACAAACAAGATACACCCATAAGCGCACAACTTGGCGAGCGTGCACCAGGTGACTAACAACACTAAGGCTGCCACAGGTAAACACGAAGCCCACGCGAAGCCTGCCGCCTCCCCCCAACGCTGGTGAGGGAAGGATGAACTATGATAAACTATCCATACCCGCCCCCTCTCACTTTCCTCTCCCCTACTCCCTCTCACTTTCCTCTCCCCCGCCCCTCCTCCCTTCCTCCACTGGGTAAACAAATAAATAGCCAAGGTGATTCACAAGGTTAGTCAACTTAAGCTTTAATCTGCAGCAGGCTGACTTGTTTGCGTGTGTGTGTGTGTGTGTGTGTGTGTGTGTGTGTGTGTGTGTGTGTGTGTGTGTGTGTGTGTGTGTGTGTGTGTGTGTGTGTGTGTGTGTGTGTTATTTATTTTCATGTCTCAAATGTTTTTTCATATACTGTTTGCTTTGTTTGTTTATGAATATGTGGTGAATAGTGATCTGTTTATTTACCAATCTCTCTCTCTCTCTCTCTCTCTCTCTCTCTCTCTCTCTCTGTGTGTGTGTGTGTGTGTGGGGGTTATTGTTGCTTCTGGGGTACGTAAGTTTTAGTCATGAAAAAAAAAAAACTAAAAATCTATCCCCAGGTTTCCCACAAGGCACACGTAATGGAAACCCCAGTGTGATATGTGCCTCCGTGTGTGTGTGTGTGTGTGTGTGTGTGTGTGTGTGACGCTCGCTCCTCCTAGTAATGTTACATCAGCTTGACAAACGAAGTGATAAGAATGAGTCCAGTACATAGCATTACACCAGTTTAAGTAACAGAACAGTCAACATCATGCAACCAGGACGACAACAACAGGTTACAGGAATATCAGATGCATTATTGCAAAGACTATAGCGCAACTTTATTAATGTAACATGTGCGTTGGTGTATTAAAAGAACTTAAACATTGTGTAATACTGCAAGTTTAATGTTTGATGTGTAAATACGAAATAGGAGATAGGGAGTCGTATGCATCTATTCACTTTTATTTACGTGTATTGTTAGGAAAATTGGATGGGTATGTAAAAAAATATATAAATAAAGTGATATTTCAAAGGGGAAAACAAGTAAAGTTGAATTAATCTCCAATCATAATGCTAATTGGAGTGCTTTTGATATTACTATTATTATTATTATTATTATTATTATTATTATTATTATTATTATTATTATTATTATTATTATTGTTGTTGTTGTTGTTGTTGTTGCTGCTGCTGCTGACGGAAAGGACTCAATTATCACGGCCCTAGCACAGAGTCAGTATGGAGGTTTAAAAGATTACACAAAATTATGAACTGGGATGATGGATGGACGGAGGCGTATAATAAAGGGATTTTCATATGCAGGCGTCCTGGCTTATTGTGGTAGCTTCTGTTTTGACGTTATGTAACAGTTATAACAGTGACAATGGTAACACCACCACACCAACACCATCCACCCTGACTGACTAACCTAACCCAACCCAACCTAACCCAATGTAGCCCAATGTGACCCAACGTAACCTACCCTAACCCAACCTAACCCAAACTAACCAACCCAACCTAACCTAACCAGATCTAATGAAACCCAATCCAGCCTAACCTAACCCATCCCAACCCAACACAACCTAACCCTACCTAAAGTAACCTAACCTAACCTAACCAGGCCTAATGAAAGCCAACCCAACCCAACCTAACCCAATCTAGCTCAACTAATACTAACCAAACCTAACCTTGCTATACAATAACTGACCTAAGCTAACCATCCCTAAACTATCTGAACCTAGCCACTGTAATTTTAGCTCTTTTATCCAACGTATTTGTTTTGCTTACTTTTGATTCTACACTGTCTAAAAGAACTGTATGAGTGTCAGGTTCATAGACCAAAATAGTAAGCAGAATGAATATAGAAGCGCGGCATGGTACTGAAGTTTTTACCTTGAGATTTGTGTATCATTAGACCATTTTATCGACATTAAGAAGGGTCTATGGAGGTCAGAAGATTAATGGCCATTCTTTACTATTCTAATCTTGTACGTAAGTTTCTAAAGCTGTATAAAATCACCAAAATAGTAACCAGAATGAATATAGAAACGCAGAATGGTACTGAAGTTTTTACCTTGAGATTTGTGTACCATTAGACCATTTTATCGACATTAGGAAGGGTCTACGGAGGTCAGAAGATTAATGGCATGAGTCTTCACTATTCTAATTCCCACATAAATTTCTAAAGCTGTATAAAATCACCAATAGTAACCTGAATGAATATAGAAACTAATTCAATGGGAGAAAATGTCACCCTTCCCACAGTTACTTCTCCATTTGCATTTAACAACACTCACCCTGACGAAGGCGGCGGGGAACCATCCGGCGCGCGTACTGATTCGGCCCCACCACCAGTCCTTGTCCCCGGAGTCAATGACGGTGATGAGGTCCCCTGCCTTGAACACCAGCTCCTCGGCGTCCAGAGTCACGTGATCCCACAAGGCCTCCGCGTACACGATCAGGTTGTCGTCCTGGTGATGGAGACACGTGACTAAGTGAGTGTTTGAGTGAGAGAGTGGGTGAGTGAATGAGAGAGTGAGTGACTTACTGGCCGATTATAATCTCGAGATCTGGATTATTAGTGCACAGCGTCTTAAAAACATTGAGATATGAAAGATACAAGATAAAATCGTTCCAAGAGAAGAGGATCAGAGAGAGAGAGAGAGAGAGAGAGAGAGAGAGAGAGAGAGAGAGAGAGAGAATTAAATAAGGTTAGAAGAAAATAAGATGGAAGAAAAAAAATCACATTATACATATTTGTCTCATAAACACACACACACACACACACACACACACACACACACACACACACACACACACACACACACACACACACACACACACACACACTTCGACATTAAACAAAACAAAAAATATATAACAAAACGATTAAAAGGACTAAACCAATCAAAATGACCTCATCCACTCTTCTCTTAAAACAAAAACCAAAACAAAAAAAAATTGAAAAACGAAAAAAACAAACAAAAAAACTCACGACGTAAAAAAAAAAACAAAGCAAAAACAGAAAAAAAACCCAATAACAATCTCACCAACACTTTCCCAACAAACACAAACCCCAAACACAAAAATACCTCATCCAAACTCCTTTTAAGATCGCTTCTGAAATCCTCAGAGTCAGACATGCCAATCTCGTCCTCAGAGGTGGTGTTATCGTCGTTGAGGATGTCACCAGCGGACGGGCGGCGCTGGTGTCTGGTGGTGGGCACGTCATCTGGGCTGCGACATCGGCGGAGACTCGAAGTAGGTGTGTCATAGGAGTTCGATGTCGTTTTGTCCAAGTCGAGAGGTTGACTGATGGAGCGGCGGAGATGTGACGACCCTTTACTCCTCTTCAGACTGCTGTGGGGTGAATGAGTGCGTACGTGAGTGAGTCAGTGCGTGAGTGAGTGAGTGAGTGAGTGAATGAGTGAGTGAGTGAGTAAGTAACTGAGTGAGCAAAAGGCCACTGGAAGGACACTGCAGGAAAGGATGGGTGTAGGAATGACAAAGATATGAAGGGGAGAGAGAGAGAGAGAGAGAGAGAGAGAGAGAGAGAGAGAGAGAGAGAGAGAGAGAGAGAGAGAGAGGGGGAGGGAGGAATTGGGATAAGTGGACATGGAGGAGGAGGAGGAGGAGGAGGAGGAGGAGGAGGAGGAGGAGGAGGAGGAGGAGGAAAGTCAAAGGTCAGTGTTGTTATTGTTATTGAGCGCCATTCATTCCCTGGATCCTTCTCCTCCTCCTCTTTAATCTATTCTTTTCGTCATCCAGTCATATGTTTCTTTCCTTCTTATTCCCTCATTCTTCCTTCCTTCTATCTTTCCCACTTACTCTTCCTTCCTTCCTTCCTTCCTACCTTGTTATTCACTCATTCTTCCTTCCTTCTATCTTTCCCACTTACCCTTCCTTCCTTCCTTCCTGCCTCCCTCCCACTCTTTCTTTCTTCCTTCCTTTCTACTCAGCTCGTCCTTACTTCACTCATATTTTTACTATTCTCTCTCTCTCTCTCTCTCTCTCTCTCTCTCTCTCTCTCTCTCTCTCTCTCTCTCTCTCTCTCTCTCTCTCTCTCATTGTTATTTCTACGACTTCATTCAGTCCATTTATTTTGGTATGACCACACAACATCCTGTCAGGAACGGGGAATCACGCCCACACACACACACACACACACACACACACACACACACACACACACACACACACACACACACACACACACACACACACACACACACACACACACACACACACACACACTCTCTCTCTCTCTCTCTCTCTCTCTCTCTCTCTGTATGATCACGTGCACATCATAAGACCCCCAAGACCGTAATGAGTCATGGACACACACACACACACACACACACACACACACACACACACACACACACACACACACACACACACACACACACACACACACACACACACACACACACACACACACACACACACACACACACGAATCAAACGAAAATGAAAATGAATAAAACCAAAATTAAAACGTAGAGATTTAAACCCTATCTACCTATCTATCTATTCTATCTATCTATCTACCTATCTATCTATTCTATCTATCTATTCTAGTCATCCATGCGCCAATCTACCACTCCTTCAAATAAAAGAAGATGCATTTCTACACTAATTATTCAGTATAATCATTCGTTCATTCACATCCATTCAATTGTTTATCTACGCGTTCATTATAGCTAACTTTCCCAGAGAGAGAGAGAGAGAGAGAGAGAGAGAGAGAGAGAGAGATAATAGTAATAGGATACCAGAAGACAAAGGAAAATAGTAAAAGAAAGAAGGGAATAAAATGAGGAAGAGGAAATAGAGGGACGTGGAAGAGAGAGAGAGAGAGAGAGAGAGAGAGAGAGAGAGAGAGAGAGAGAGAGAGAGAGAGAGAGAGAGAGAGAGAGAGAAGCTGCAATCCATGACCAAGAAATGGAGAGGAAATGGAGAGGAAGGAGGAAAGTGGGGAGTGAGAGGTCAAGGAAAGAGCAGGAGGAGGAGGAGGAGGAGGAGGAGGAGGAGGAGGAGGAGGAGGAGGAGGAGGAGGAGAGAGAGAGAGAGAGAGAGAGAGAGAGAGAGAGAGAGAGAGAGAGAGAGAGAGAGAGGAAGAAAGAGAAAAAAGAAAAAGAGAGACACCTCTAAACACTAAACCTAACTCAATAAAACATTAAATATCCATCCATTTAATCCCACTCTTACCTCAACATTCTATACTGTTGGCTGACAAAAGGACGATTGCATAAGTAAACAGTAAACACACACCAAGGTAAGCCAGTGACATCCTATAGCAGGTGACAGGGAGGTGGCGGAGGGAGAGAGGAAGGGGGAGGAGAGGGACGAGTGACAGAGGAATTCAGGTAAGAAAAGGTAAGCTCGTCTGGTCACATGAAGACGTAATGGTGGATGCGAGGAGAGTGAAGGCAGACAAGAGCAATGGAGCGGGTTAGGGTAAGGCAGGGCAGAGGAGAGCTGCATGGGAGAGGGAACAAGAGTAAGAGGGAGAGGAAGAGAAGGAGAGGGGAAGGGTACAGATGGTAAGATGGAGACGAAAGGTTATATTAGGGAAGGTGAGAGAGGGAAGGAAAGACGAAAAGAAGAGAAGAAAAGGCTGGAAAAGATGGAAGGGGAGGTGGTGGAGGTAGTAAGTGGAGTGTTTGAGGGAGGGAGTGGAGGAAATGTGGATGAAGGAGGACATTTTTGAAGCCAACGGCAAGAGGAAATATATAAGTGAATTTCTCAGTTTACAAGTTTGAAATGCTCTCCTTATTACACCCATACATTCACCCGTACAACGAAACACACTTTACTTTAGTGTTTTTCATCCTTAATGCATCTAACCCATTAACCCATTTCATATACCTACCCAGTGCCTTACCATCCACACACACACACACATACACACACCACCCACTCGCGTGCTCCTAATGCTCCCACACACCCACCACTACACAACCACAGCCCTAAACCACCAACCTTTCCTCCTTTCACTGCCGGCCACACC
>NC_059292.1:29141542-29156542 GCF_017591435.1 Portunus trituberculatus | reverse complement strand
CCATGCAGCGTTTTCATATTCATTCTGCTTTCTATTTGGTAATTTTATACAGCTTCAGAAACTTATGTGGGGATTACAATAGTGAAGACTGTGGCCAATAGTCTTCTGACCTCCATAGACCCTTTCTAATGTAAATAAAATAATCTAATCACACCCCAAAAACTCAAGGTAAAAAATGCGTCTCAGTACTGAAAGGGTTAACTGCGATACCAAACAGTTGTGTAGTTCAATCGGAGTCTAGGTAGGCGTAAAGGTCTGTTGCTGCATGAAACTCACATCGCACGGCAGTTTTGGATAACACACGCCAAGCCACCACTCACAGTTCTCGTCCAAGCTACGGAACAACACCCAGGCTAACAGACAGACAGGGGATTATAAACACTGACACCGTACCTCCACTGTATTCACGCACGCACATACAGACAGCTGCCTAAAGAAGAAATGTCAGATTCTACAAAAATGTTTCTGACGCACGCACACGCGCGAAGTACAGTATACCACCCACCCACCTCCGCTTATCGCATCTCCAGTTCTTTGTTTCATGAGACCTCTAAACGTAAAGCAATTAATCAATTCTCACCTTTATTCCCATTCCACATAGGGAGACACGAGATTCACTGACTTTACAGCACCATGCACTAACCGAGGACAAGTCACAACTGCACCTCGGCTTGAGAGAGCAGGACGTGTCAAGTGATGAGAAAGAGAAAAAAGAGGAAAAGGATATCTCGTAACGTTAACATTCTAAGAAACGTTTGAATTAAAGCAAGAGAAAAAAAGAAAGCATAGGAAAGAAGGGACATGATTCACATTCCTTCACACACACACACACACACACACACACACACACACACACACACACACACACACACACACACACACACACACACACACAGAAAGGTTCAGTAATGCAATACACCAGAGTAATAATAGTGAATTCACCTCCGTTACTTGTTTTTTATAACGTATACCAGCCAAGCCGCGTTCAGTGTGTGTCTGTGTATCTGTCTGTGTCTGCCCTTCACAGTACCGCAGGTGACTACATTCCTTCAGGCTTGCAAGAAACACACCGACACACCACAAGAAATGTAGTAGAATGTTTCAATATGTTGTAAGTCTCAGTCTCTCTCTCTCTCTCTCTCTCTCTCTCTCTCTCTCTCTCTCTCTCTCTCTCTCTCTCTCTCTCTAGCCCGGAGCCTTAACCCTCTGTCCTTCCCATCCCTCCTGTCCGCCCACATCTCTTAAGCACCTCTCTCTCTCTCTCTCTCTCTCTCTCTCTCTCTCTGGATCACAAGGATCACACACACGCACACACACACACACACACACACACACACACACACACACACACACACACACACACACACACACACACACACACACACACACACACACACACACACACACACACACACACACACACACACACACACACAGAGAGAGAGAGAGAGAGAGAGAGAGAGAGAGAGAGAGAGAGAGAGAGAGAGAGAGAGAGAGAGAGGGCAATGACAATACTGAAGCACCTGACACCTACTGAACGCTAAATTGTATAGTTTCCCCCAGGTGATGACGTGACCAGGTACACGTATGACCGCTGCTGCAACTACTACTATTACTGCTACTCATACTACTACTACTACTACTACTGCAACTACTACTATTACTGCTACTGCTACTACTACTACTACTACTACTACTACTACTACTACTACTATTACTGCTACTCATTACTACTACTACTACTACTACTACTACTACTACTACTACTACTACTACCACTACTACTATTATTGCTACTACTACTACTACTACTACTACTACTACTACTACTACTACTACTACTACTACTACTACTACGGCTGCTGCTACCACTACTACAACTACTTAAGTTACTGTCAATGAACTACTGCCACTACTGCATAATTACGTAAGCTTTTTCATTTCCTCCCAGACTGCAAGATGAGCAAAAACCAACAAACCTCTGTGTGTGTGTGTGTGTGTGTGTGTGTGTGTGTGTGTGTGTGTGTGTGTGTTTTCCCCTCTCTTTTTTTTTTCTTTAAAGAGCATCGTAAACGCAAAACTCTCCACGTTTCATCACGTTTTTTTTCTTTTCTTCTTTTTGTTCGTTTTGACTTGCACCGATTTCTTTCGTCCTTGGTTTGCAATGCAGGCAAGAGACGCACCTTTACTAGTTGCTGCAGGCCCGTGTAGATCCCCATGGTGGCCGTCTCTGCAGTATACACCACCAACAGTAGCAACACCACCAACCAGCCGGGGGCAGTACTCAAGACACGGGTTCCTCTCTCACCACGATTGTTTTCAAGGGCACAGAGATGATTGGCTGTTCTCAAATGTGCTTCTCCCGTTAATAATGTATAAATCTTGTTAATCTCTCACTACAACCACAAAGAAATCCTTTAAAACTTGTGCAACCTTCAACTAGTCAAGCCTTTTTGGATGTTGAGTTGCGACGCAAAAGAGTTTGGGAATACGGTTCACAGCCACGCACACGCACACACACACACACACACACTCGCACACGGATGCAGTCTATTTTAGGTCCGCGGACGCCTGCTGGTATCAGTCTTGTCAACACGGTGGGGACAAAAAAAAAAAAAGTTGCTTCCAGGCGGGGCTCCTCCCTCGCCTCGCCTCTATCTCACTCGGTCGGTGGTGGGACGGGTACGTCCTGCTCAGCGCCGCGTTCTTCTCGTCGTCCTCATCGTCTCTCTTCCATGCACTGTTTACGCGCACTCTTACACGTTACTATTATGTCGCGGAGTCTAGTTTCACGGGAGTATATTGCGCCGTTTGTGGAATGCAAATGAGCGCCGGTGTATGTCCGAGTGTGGTTTGAAAGTTTTAACGCGCCAGCTGCCGTTGCTACTGACGCTGCTATTACTGCCCGCTCGTGTGTCTGACCGCCGCCGAGCTAAGAAACGGAACAACTGAACTGACTGCCTAACACTGACCCTCGCCTCGCCCACCACTACCTCTCTACCTCGCCCAGCCTTGCCAGTTGCCCGCGGGTTGGGGGGCAGGGATCCGGGCGGGAGGAGGCAGGTGGAGATGAAGGAGGAGGAGGAGGAGAAGAAGGAGGTGGTAGGGAGGAGGTGGGTGAAGGGGGAGGGAGACGATGCCAACTCGTCCCAGCTAACCGCTCGACAAATTGACGGTAAATTACCCTCCGTTACGAGACTCTTCCCGGCCCTCCGCCCTGACACTCATTCCCGCCGCGGTCTGGTGAACGAGTAATTATTCCCCCGCGACACAATGAGGGTCGCGGGGAGGCGTGGCGGGTCTCCATCGTAAACGTCTCATCATCATCCAGGCGGGTAAATGACGTGTGGCATCTCGGCGCGGCGGGCGGGCGAGCGGGCGAGAGTCCTCACTCCTCAGTTCTTCATGAACGTTACGGACAAGTTCCTTTGCCTTCAGTTCAACGTTATCGCTCACTTGACGTCTAGCTAATTAGAAAAAACGAGTTGTCCTAGTCCACGAGGCACGCTGCAGGGCCAGGCCAAGCATGCAGCACCGCCACACCAGCAAGGAGAGGCTCTTCGGGGAATCAGAAACGTTCTGCCACCACGAAGTCAGGAGGCGGAGGAGAGTCGTGGGAAATCCGAGGGTCTTTAGGGGGGGAGTTGTGTGAAACTTCTCAATCCATCTTGCTTCCGAGGTGTCTTCTAGGGATGGGTGGGGGTTGGGAGAGGTGTGGGGGGAAAGAGTGAGGAGTGGAGGTGTGGGAGACGGTCTTCTATATAGTGATGCGCAGGAGTTTTGGGGGGAGATGTGAGAGAAAAACAGCTGAGTGGACAGGAGAGACAGGGATGTGAGGTATGGGAGACTGACTCTTTCTCAAGCAAGTGTGAGAAAAACTTAATTCGGCTCGTCAAGTTTGATATAATAATTGGTCGTGTTGTTCTCATCATTGCTATCATACTTAGTTATTATTACCATTAACACTACCATCAGTCTTATCTTCACCAACCTTGTTCCTATTATAACCAACATTGCAACACTATTATATATTCTTAACGTCAGCAGTGCTTCACAGAACTATGAATGAATGACATTGAGATTCTTTAGAGCAAAACTTTCTTAGTAAACACACAGCAACCAGTAGTAGTAGTAGTAGTAGTAGTAGTAGTAGTAGTAGTAGTAGTAGTAGTAGTAGTAGAAGAAGTAGTAATAAAAGTAAAAGAAGACGAAGAAGAAGGAGAGGAGAGGAGACGAGAGGAGAGATGAGGGCAACGGATGATGATGATGAGGAGGAGGAGGAGGATGAGGGGGAATGTTCCAGGTAGAGGAGTGACCAAGACAACCGACGGAAACACCTGTACCACCACGACACACCTGATTCACTTCCTCTTCTCCCTCTCCCTCTCCCTCTTTTCCGTTTCTTCTTTCCCACTCTTCCTCCCTTTTCCTACAGTTTTTCCTCCTCCCTCTCCCCCATAACCTCGAGCACTCATTAGAATGGCAGAGAGAGAGAGAGAGAGAGAGAGAGAGAGAGAGAGAGAGAGAGAGAGAGAGAGAGAGAAATATAAATACCTGTTTCTTTGTAGCTTTTTTAAATACATCCTCCTCTACCACTTCTTTCTCCACCTCTTTCCTCTCCACCTCTCCTTCCAGTGCATTCTTCTCACTAAAACACTCCTTCGTGAAAGTAACGAAGAGGAGGAAGAGGAGAGTGGCGAGCTGGAAGAGGCGGAGGAAAAGGCTCTCCACCACTTCGGTAATCCTCATGGTTCTCCACCTTTCACGAGTCTATTTTCTTCCACCTTTTTCTTTTTCCGCCACTGTCCAGAAATGAGCCTTTTGAAACCGAGACAGGCAGGAAGGAGTCGCCGCAGAGAAGCCCAGAGGTACACTACGTCAAGGAGAAACGGGCAGCCTTCTTTTGACATCTTAATGATAACACGACAGGAATGTTCTGGTTGCGATTAGATAAGATAAGAATAGACTGTCATTGGTGTTGGTGGTGGTGGTGGTGGTAGTGGTGGTGGTGCTGGCGGATACAGAAGCAGTAAAACAATCCAATTTACACGTACTGGGATTGAAACATGGGTGAGTTACGTAATGTTCCTCAGATTTCCAGCTTGGGTGTTTGTATTCAGTCTTTTCACCCCTGTCTTGTGTTTAAACTGAGGGTCACACGCGTGGGTGAGTGTGGGACAAGGATAGGTGTGTGTGTGTGTGTGTGTGTGTGTGTGTGTGTGTGTGTGTGTGTGTGTGTGTGTGTGTGTGTGTGTGGGAGGGACAAGAGGAGTAGGAAGGAAGGAAGGAAGGACAGTGTGGTGGGGCGTTGTGGGAGGACGGGAAGTAATATTTGTAGTGGGAAGATTATTTTTATAAGGTGAAGTATTCGTGATAAGATTTGCTGTTTGGTGAAGTGACGTTGTTTTACGAGGAAGGAATAAAAAGTGTGGTTATCTATGTCTCTCTCTCTCTCTCTCTCTCTGCGGGGGAATGAAAATTATATGGAATGGTTTATGGGACTCGCTCTTTGCCCTTCTCTCTCTCTCTCTCTCTCTCTCTCTCTCTCTCTCTCTCTCTCTCTCTCTCTCTCTCTCTGTCAAGGTTATGAAATTTATATGGAATGGTTTATGAGCTGTCTCTCTCTCTCTCTCTCTCTCTCTCTCTCTCTCTCTCTCTCTCTCTCTCTCTCTCATCCCAGGTAGTAAAGGTGGCTTGACTATGTTAATATTAATGAGTAGGTTGACAACAACCTCGTTAATTCAGCTCCGGTGCCTTGATGACCTCCCCTGTCCTCGTGCCCTCGCCTGCACGGGGTTCTGATGGCCCCAGGAAGACCATACATACCCCACATATAACTATACCCCCCATACATTTCAAGGGATACGACCATACACGTCACATAGAAATTTGGTGACACAGTGATGGCGCACACACACACACACACACACACACACACACACACACACACGCACTGTCCTTCTTCTCAGGGATAACATGTGAACAGGTAACCACAATGAAGGTAATGGCTTTGTTAATGGCAGGTAATAGAGAACCCCATTATATACCACCATTACCACCACCACCACCACCACCACTACTACTACTACTACTACTACTACTACTACTACTACTTCATCTACTAATATTACTGCTACAACTACTACTGATATTAAGATTACTGCTACTGCTACTACTACTACTACTACTACTACTACTACTACTACTACTACTACTACTACTACTACTACTCCACTACTACTACTACTGTTATTACCACTACTACTACTGCTACAACTACTATTGATATTAAGATTACTGCTACAACAACTGCTACTACTACTACTACTACTACTACTACTACTACTACTACTACTACTACTACTACTGTTACTACCACTACTATTACTGCTATAACTATTGATATTAAAATTACTGCTACAACAATTGCTACTACTACTACTACTACTACTACTACTACTACTACTATCACTTTTCCTTCGAGTGGTGTAAAATCCAACCAGGAAATTATGCAACAAAAATTGATTTAAGAGTGAATCAGCTTGTGATATGTGTAGGGTACTGATAGACGAGAGAGAGAGAGAGAGAGAGAGAGAGAGAGAGAGAGAGAGAGAGAGAGAGAGAGAAGGATATGGTCTAATAGAAAGGTGACGAAAGAGTGTGTGACGACATGACGTGTGAGATAAGTGAGGGTTGAGTGGTGGTAGTAGTAGTAGTAGTAGTAGTAGTAGTAGTAGTAGTAGTTGCAGTAGTAATGGTAAATATAACGCAAAAGGAAAAGAAAAAGCACAGGAAGGAAAACCATCAGCGAGTCAATTGGCACTGGTGTGGTAATAGAGGCAAGATTTGTGACGTCACGATCAGCACAACTAAGGAGGAAGTGACGTCATCGCTGCGTCACGTTCTTCCCTCACGGATTGGCGCAACACTCGTCATCCTTTTCCTCCTTCACTGGTACAAAAACAACGATAACAACAACATGAAGAGGAAGAAAAACACGGAGAAGAATTGCAATATTGGTATAGAAAGAAGAAGAAGAAGAGGAGGAGGAGGAGAAGCATGAGAGAGAAAAGGATAAGGAAGAAAGAGAGAAAACAGAGGAAAGAAAGAAAGGAAGGATAACTAGGAACAACAAAATATAAACCACTACAACAACAAGAAAATTCACCACCACCACCACCACCACCACCACCACCACTACACAAAAAAATAACAACAACAAATATAACAACAAGAAGAACAGTAAAAGGAAGGAGATTAAAGGAAGAACAAAGGATCGAAGTCTATCTCCTATTATTTCTCCTCTTGTTCTTCCTCCTCTTCTTCCTCCCAACCCTCCTTTCAAGTCTCCCACCACCAGTTAGCGCAGACCAGTGCAATCAAACACTCTGGAGAGGACCTGAGGGAGTGCTGGTTCTTGTTATCCTTTGTAGTTCTTTGATAAAATTTCTCCCCCACCTCCTCCTCCTCCTTTTCCTCCTCCTCCTCCTCTTCTTTCTCTTCTAAAACCTCTTGCTTCAAAGCGTTCATGAGAGATGAGGTTTGGCAATCATAACAAAGGTGTGACTGACGAAAATTTAAGAAGAGGGAAAAGAAAAGGAGAAGGAAGAAGAGGAAGAAAAAAAGAAAAAGAAGAAAAAGAAGAAGAAAAGAAGAAGAAGAATAAGAAGAAGAAGAAGAAGAAGAAGGAGGAGGAGGAGGAGGAGGAGGAGGAGGAGAAGAAAAAGAATATGAAGAAAAAAAGAAGAAAAAAAGGAGGAGGAGGAGGAGTAGGAGGAGGAGAAGAAGAAAAAGAAAAGTAGAGGAAAAAGAAGAAGAAGAAGAAGAAGAAGAAGAAGAAGAAGAAGAAGAAGAAGAAGAAGAAGAAGAAGAAGCAGGAAAAACAGGAAGAGGACGATGAAGAAGGAAAAAAAGATGTTGATGACGATAATTGCAAAAAAAAAAGGAAAATAAATGTAAAGGACGAGATAAAAGTTACAAATTATTCACTTTAACTCGTCACTTTCCTAAAATTAAAGTTATGGACATTTTTTTTAAAGCTTCACAGAAAAAAAAACTCTCAACTACAAAAACAACAACAACAACAACAACAACAATAAGAATAATGACAAAGAATAACAATGATAATAAAATGAAAATACTAGACATGAAAAAAAATTAACAACAACAACAACAACAACAACAACAACAACAACAACAGCAACGAAAATATTCTATACTTTACTTTTTATTCATTTTTACTGAGTTATTCATAAAGGATTTTGCGATTATCCTTCTCTCTCTCTCTCTCTCTCTCTCTCTCTCTCTCTCTCTCTCTCTCTCACACACACATGCACAGGAATTCAACTTTTCTCATCAGTAAAGTTTGAGTGTGTGTGTGAGAGTGTGTGTGTGTTTGTGTGTGTGTGTGTGTGTGTGTGTGTGTGTGTGTGTGTGTGTGTGTGTGTGTGTGTGTGTGTGTGTGTGACTAATTACTCCACACAAACAAACAACCATGATCCTTCTCTCTCTCTCTCTCTCTCTCTCTCTCTCTCTCTCTCTCTCTCTCTCTCTCTCTCTCTCTCTCTCTCTCTCTCACACACACACACACACACACACACACACACACACACACACACACACACACACACACACACACACACATATACATGTTTTCTCATCAGCAAAGTGTGTTTGTGAGTGTGTGTGTGTGTGTGTGTGTGTGTGTGTGTGTGTGTGTGTGTGTGTGTGTGTGTGTGTGTGTGTGTGTGTTATCAGATATATTGCGCACAGTGTTATTATACGTAAACACACATTAACACATTCCTAGCGTACATCCATCCATACATGCACACATACAAACATACATACATACACACACACACACACACACACACACATTAACTTTTAGATATACGCTGACATACATAGTGGCATTCGAGGGACCGGAAGTTTGAGGTGACACACACACACACACACACACACACACACACACACACACACACACACACACACACACAAACACGTGGGAAAAAATGCAGCTTCTCGTGATAAATGGATCTATTATGAGTGTGTGTGTGTGTGTGTGTGTGTGTGTGTGTGTGTGTGTGTTACTGCGGGTGAATAGCACATAATTCTCTCTCTCTCTCTCTCTCTCTCTCTCTCTCTCTCTCTCTCTCTCTCTCTCTCTCTCTCGTCACATTCCCAGACTGACCGCAGCCCTCCTACCCTCCTCCTCCTCCTCCTCCTCCTCTCTTCTTCCTCGTAATCCTCCTCTTCGTCCTCGTCCAATAAAGAATAAAAGGGAACAAAGAATCCAATCCTTCATCACGGTAAACAAAAGAGCATTACACACACACACACACACACACACACACACACACACACACACACACACACACACACGATTCAATCCTACCCTTTGAGATGGCTTAGCGGGAGAGACAACTTATCATTATTATTTGTATCTTTATCCTCTTTTCCTGTCAGTGTTTGCAGAATTAATTGGAATTGTGAATGTTGACACACACACACAACAACAACAACAACAACAACAACAACAACAACAACAACAACAGCAACAACAACAACAACAAGTGAATGAATTAAATAAAAGGCAGATTATTATTACAATTATTTCTATTTCTTGTTTTCAATGTAAACAAAATTTACTAGTTAGACTCCCCACACCTCCACACATTTCCCCAAGCTACCCACACCCTTCCCCAACCTTCCCCAATACACCTCACAACCCAAACACCCTTTAAAACCCCTTAAAAACCTCTTAACTCCTTCAATACCATGACGTATTTCCATATTTACTCTGCTTACTATTTGGTGATTTTCATATATCTTCAGAAATTCATGTAAGTGATTAAAATAGTGAAGACTGTGGCCATTAATCTTCTGACCTGCATAGACCCTTCCTAATGTCAATAAAATGGTCTAATCACACCCAAACTCGTGGTAAAAACGCGTCCTAGTACTGAAGGGGTTAAACGACCTTGAAATTACTGAAACACACAGTAGTAGTATCGATATCGCTGTCAGCATCGGTCGTAGCAGGGCCCAGAGTACTGGTATCGGTATAGGCTAAATTTTGTGGTATCGGTATCGGTATCGGTCAAAATTCTCGTATCGGTACATCTCTGTAGTGTGTGTGTGTGTGTGTGTGTGTGTGTGTGTGTGTGTGTGTGTGTGTGTGTGTGTGTGTGTGTGTGTGTGTGTGTGTGTGTGTGTGTGTGTGTGTGTGTGTGTGTGTGTCAGAAAGAGAAAACCACACCCAAACCATACCTTATTTCAAAGCTTTTTTCTTTTCTTTTCCTAGTTTTCTTCCTCACGGTTCCCCATGCCTTCTTAAGCTATCCACACCCCTCCCCAACCCTCCCCAATATACCCACACCCCCAACACCCTTTAAGACCCCTTTAAACCCCCTGAAAACTCTAGTAAGCCACACCAAAACTATATACCTCATTTCAAAGCTTATTCTATCCTTTTCTAGTTTCCCACACCTTCCTCACGCCTTCCTCAAGCTACCCACACCTCTCCCTCAACCCTCTCCAATGTATCCACACCCCCAATACCCCTTAAACCCCCTAAAATAAAGAGATAAAACTAAAGAAAAATAATAAAAAGATAACAAAGCATGAATAAAAGGAAAGACGAGATTTAAAACAAGTATATGAATGAATTAAGCAAAGGATCATTCAAGCATTACGAACATTGAAGAGAAAAAAATAATAATAATGGACGTTTTGGTAAATGGAAGTTACGCTAAGAGGAATGATTGCACAGATCTCATAAGCTTGCTATTACAATCTTTTCCGTGTTCCTTTGTAAATTCTCAACAAGCACGAGGAGGAAGAGGAGGAGGAGGAGGAGGAGGAGGAGGAGGAGGAGGAGGAGGAGGAGGAGGAGGAGGAGGAGGAGGAGGAGGAGGAGGAGGAGGAGGAGAGAGGAGGAGGAGGAGGAGGAGGAGGAGGAGGAGGAGGAGGAGGAGGAGGAGGAGGAAGAAGGAGAGCTGGAGGAGGAGGAGGAGGAGGAGGAGGAGGAGGAGGAGGAGGAGGAGGAGGAAGAGAGTAGCAGCAAGAGAGAGTGAGAGAGACAGATGCAAACAAGAAAAAATAATAAAAAGAAAGAGAAAAGAAAAACAAAAAGAGAAAAGCAACGCGTGAAGATTAGTTCTCTCCAACCTGCTGAGGGAGAGAGAGAGAGAGAGAGAGAGAGAGAGAGAGAGAGAGAGAGAGAGAGAGAGAGAGAGAGAGAGAGAGAGAGAGAGAGAGAGAGAGAAAATGAAGAAACAGAAGAAAAAGGAATACAGACAGAAGAAAAGAAAAACAGCAACAACGACAACGCCAATGATAACAACAATAACAACAACAACAACAACAACAACAACAACAACAGCAGCAACAACAACAACAACAACAACAACAACAACAACAACAACAACAACAGCAGCAGCAGCAACCGTAATAAAAATTAGAAAACGTAGAAGTTTGCAGACAAAAGACAATTCAGGGTTCTCGTGGCGCCGCTTTCCTCCTCCTCCTCCTCCTCCTCCTCTTCTTAGTTCTCTCCAAATTCGCTTTACAACCTTTCCTAATTTCTTTCCTCTTATGTTTTTCCTTTTTTTTTTGTTTATTTTGAAGTAAAAAAATAATAATACCTCGGTTCTTGAATAAAATTTCTGAGAAGCTTTTAATAGAGTACTTTGTTTCAACTTAACAGGAAAATAGACTCTATATTACTCAAAATTATTATTATTATTATTATTATTATTATTATTATTATTATTATTATTATCTACTACTACTACTACTACTACTACTACTACTACTACTACTACTACTACCACTACCACATCTCAAGTTTTCACATCCTATCACGAATAACTTTATCAGGTTTTAGCGTAAGTTATCAGAGTTTTAAAAGCTTTCTTGATATATTCTATTAATATTCTATTGATACTTTTACACGAGAACTGCAGTTTCATATGAACACATACTACCTACAATAACAAACAACAACAATAACAACGATAAACATAACAACAACAGCAATACATAACAGTCATCTCCATTATCACCACTCTGAAGGACAAACCAATGCCACCCGTCTATTCCAGAACACCCTAACAAATAACACACCCACCAGTTCCCTGTCAGCCTTGCCTTTCCCACAGTCTTACCTTAACCCAACATTACCAGCAGTGCATCTCCCGGACATTCATAATAGAGACATGAGCTACACCGTCAAGAATGGAGTAACGTACACACACACATACACACACACACACACACACACACACACACACACACACACACACACAACACTTCCTCTCCCTCATCTCTCTCTCTCTCTCTCTTTGCTTTACCGCTTCCTCTCAGTAGCAGAGCCCGTATTTAGAAACGCTTTGCTCTCTCACCACAACTATTTTCCAAGGCCACAGAGATGATTAGCGGTGTTTTCAAGAGCGTTTCTCCAGTTAATAATGTAGAAATCTTGTCAATCTGTTTCTAGAAACATAAAAACACCTTAAAAAACTCGTGTCAATTCAAATAAAGCCCTTTGAAATAGTGGAGGTGAAACGCAGAAGTGTTTGAAAATACGAGCTTATGTCTCCTGATGTGCTGAGAACCCACCACTTCCCGTGTCTTGTGTGGCGGCAGTTAGCGCCTCAGAGGACTTCACACTGAGGAGAAGCATGACGCGAGGTGGGAATGAGTGTAGGAGTTAATTAAACAGACTTGTGATCGTGAGCGTTACTTGACTCATAGTGAAAATACCTACTACGCTATGGGAGTGAGTGTAGAAGTTTAAACAGACTTGTGATCGTGAGCGTTACCTACTGTATACGCTATGGGAATGCGTGTAGGAGTTAACCAGACTTGTGATCGGGAGTGTTAAAGGCTCGTATTCTGAAACACTTGGACCTCTCACCATCAGTACTTCCCAAAGGCTCTAGATGAAGATACTCATGTTTCTAAGAGTGTCTTTATGGTTTTAGCGATGGATTGGCGAGATTTTTAAGTTTATTTTAAGGAGAAACGAGGGTCATATGGCGCCGCAAAGATATGTCGTGATGAGGAACTTAGTTGTTTCTAAATACAGGCGATACTTGACTCATAGTGAAAATTCTGTATACGCTGCTCTTCTACTCTTCTCAATACTTTCCATCGCTAGATAAAGAATAACGACGCGTTTCCTCTTCTCTGTTCAATCTTCATCTTTTTTTTCTCCTTTTCCTCTTAACCACGCCCTATTTCCTCATACCTTCACTCTATGTTGTTTTCCACTGCTCCTCTTTCTCTCTCTCTCTCTCTCTCTCTCTCTCTCTCTCTCTCTCTCTCTCTCTCTCTCTCTCTCCTCCTGCACCTCCGGCCAGGCAGAAGCAGTGTTACCAAGGCGGGAGTCAGATGCCTTGAAATAAAGGAGATGCAATGAAGGGATGCCGAGAGAGAGAGAGAGAGAGAGAGAGAGAGAGAGAGAGAGAGAGAGAGAGAGAGAGAGAGAGATTCCTACCTCCCCTCCTTATCTTTGCTATCGCTAATTATGTCTCTCCCCTTCCCTTTCCTCCCGTTCTCCCCTTCTTCTCTCTCTCTCTCTCTCTCTCTCTCTCTCTCTCTCTCTCTCTCTCTCTCTCTGTATCCTCAACTCCTATCCTCTCTCCTACTTCTCCTTCTATTTCCTCCTTTCCTTCCTCTCCTCTCTCACTTAACTCCTTCAAGACTGGGACACATTTTTAACTTGAGATTTGTGTACGATTAGACACTTTTATTAACATTAGGAAGGGTCTATGGAGGTCAGAAGATTAATGGCCACAGTCTTCACTATTTCAATCTCCCACATGAGTTTCTGAAGCTGTACAAAATCACCCAATAGTAAGCAGAGTGAATATGGAAACGCGTCATGGCAATGCAGGGGTTAACAACATGGGAATAAGCTATGTAGATAATGTACTGTATAAAATCACAAGCAGATTACGAAGAGGGAACAAGTCTGCTGCTGTTGTTGCTTGCCTGTTCTTTGTGTTCCTCCTCCTTCTTCTTCTTCTTCCTCCTCCTCCTCCTCCTCCTCCTCCTCCTCACTTTTCCTCCCTGTAACCTAAGCTGACCCATTTCCCCACACAATGACTGGCCTCCTCCTCCTCTTCCTCCTCCTCCTCCTCCTCCTCCTTCTCCTTCTCCTCCTCCTTGGCTACTGTACGTGACCATCTGACCGACCCTTCCTCCTCCTCCTCCTGCTCCTCCTCCGTTCCCTGACCACACACACACACACACACACACACACACACACACACACACACACACACACACACACACACACACACACACACACACGAGACTCAACCTCAATCTGTTTTTAGAAGATCACATGAGGAGTTGGAGGAGGAGGAGGAGGAGGAGGAGAAGGAGGAGGAGGAGGAGGAGGAGGAGAGAAGATTGGAGGAGTGAAGTGAAAGGAAAATAAGAAGGAAAGAATAAGAAGCATGCTAATGAGGGAAGAGGAAAGGATGAAGAACCTGAGAGAGAGAGAGAGAGAGAGAGAGAGAGAGAGAGAGAGAGAGAGAGAGAGAGAGAGAGAGAGAGAGAGAGAGAGAGAGAGAGAGAGAGAGGATGAAAGAAGAATAAAAAGAAAAGAAGTGAGTGAGTGAGGAAGGAAAGTAAAGAAAAGTGAGGAATAGAGAAAAACAAGAGAAAGGAATAAACAGAAGGAAAAAGTTAAAGAGATAGAAGGGAGGAAAAGAAAGAGCAAAGAAAGTGAGGAAATAAAAAAAGGAGGAAAAAGAAGAAAATTGAGGAAAAGTTAAGAGGTACAGAACACAAGTCATCACCACCACCATCACCACCACCACCACCACCACCACCACCACCACCACCACCATTACCACCACCACCATTACCACACGCGGACGTTTACCTGAACTCCATATGGCAATTAGTGCACCTGGCAGTCCCCCTAACCTGTGTGTGTGTGTGTGTGTGTGTGTGTGTGTGTGTGTGTGTGTGTGTGTGTGT
>NC_059292.1:29119042-29121542 GCF_017591435.1 Portunus trituberculatus | reverse complement strand
GTTTCTGAATACGGACACTATGCTACAGCTATTGACGCTTGACTAAAGGTGTATTGGCAGTTAATTAATGAAGAAACTGTTTTTGGCGCCAACATTCCTCCGTCAGTCTGTGTGTAAAGAAGGAAGAGAATGTGAGAGAAGAGGAAGGAGAGAAAGGGATAAGAAAATATAGAGAAGAAAAAAAGAGAAAGTAAATAAGAGAAATAGGGGAGGACATGGGAAGGATGGAGGACGAGGAGTGTAGAAGGAAGAGGCAAAGAAGAAAAAGGAATGGGAAGAAAGGGATGGAGAGCATGACGTCACTTTTTATAAACAGGCAAATTTTCTTTCCATCATATCAGGAATTAGAAAATAGGAGAAGAAAAAAAAATATTCCTTTCTAAAGTTTAATAAAGCCGAGAGTAAAAGTTGAAGGGAGTTTTGCATGACGCTCTCTGGTCACCGGAAAGGCAACCAAGAGATCCAGAACCTCACGAAAGAATAAATTAATACAAGAGACAAATAGATAAATGAAATGATGGAAAAACAAATGATCTACAAAAGAAAAAAATAGATACTTAATGGAGTGAGTTTGTTAGGATGAGGAAAAAAAGATAAAAGAAAAGAATAGATAAAATTGAATAAATGCATACTAAATAACTATCTAATATTAAGATTTTTTTTGTTTGTTTTACAGAAAAGGAAAAATGAGGAGGAGGAGGAGGAGGAGGAGGAGGAGGAGGGAGTTTATTAGGGTGAGGAAAAACAAAATAAAGAAATAGATGAATAAAATGAAATAAATGCATAGTAAAAAAACAAACAAACCAGATTTAGTCAAAAGAAAAGGAAGAAGAAGAAGAAAGAGGAGAAATAACATCTCTAAGAAAACACCTGAGGGGAAAGAGTTTATTAGAGTGAGGGAAAATAAAATAAATAAATAAACAAATAAAATTAAATAAAAAAAACAATACAAACAAACTGTCTCAACAACAACAAAACACCTAATCTAAAAAAAAAAAAAAATAAAAAAAACGAAAAAAAAAGAAAAAGAAAAAAAAAAGAATTGCTTGAGAGAACGAATGAATTAGGGTGAGGGTGAATAAAATAAACAAATGAACAGATAAAATGAAATAAATGAATGCAAACCAACAATCTGAGACCAAAAAACCCAAAAATTCTCTAGAAAACACCTGAGGCATTAAAACTATTAATTAACGTGACGATAGGTAAAGGGGACAGGGAGCTGCGCCTCTTAAACCACTCGATAACTAGCAAAATAACAACAATAACAACAACAACAGCAACAACAACAACAATAGCAACGACAACAACAACTCTAGGCACCACTGGGCTCTGACAATACAGGCAATATAGGATTCTGACGCTCAATTTGCTAACATGTTAACGAGTCCTATCCATTTCAGTTTTCCACCAACCAGATAGACAGACAGACAGACAAACAGACAGCCAGAGACAAGGAAGCAACATATAGACAGCCACACGGACAGACAGACAGAAATAGAGACAAGGAAACACCAGATAGACAGACTGACAGACAGACAAACAGACAGAAACAAGGAAACACCAGCCAGCTAGACAGACAGACAGACAGCGAGATAGAGACGATGAAACACCATATAGACAGCCAGACGAACAGACAGACAGACAGACAGACAGATAAAGAAACATCAGATAGACAGCCAGCTAGACAGACAGACAGACAGAGATAGAGACAAGGAAAGACCATATAGACGATGAACAGACAGACAGACAGACAGACAGCGAGAAAGAGACAAGGAAGCACTAACGAACTATTGCCAGTCAAGTAGCTGTGTAGTGTCGTGTCGTATCGTGCTGTGGTGTGCTGTGGTGTGTTGCTGCGGTTAGGTTAGGTAAGGTTAGGTTAGATTAAGGCCAGCGTCCCCCCCCGTCCCGCAGTGCCCCCCCAAACACAAAACTGGCTATATTTCGCTTAGGGTTAGTCCAATTGGCTTAAAACTTTAATATGTTGTTGGTATGTGTAAAAGTAGATTGTTCTGTAAATTTCATCTAGTTTAGGTGAACGGCTAAGAGGTAGTGGTAGTGGAGGTGGTGGTAATAGTGGTGGGGGTAATGGTGGTGGTGGTGGTGGTGGTGTTGAGATTGAAAGAGTTTAATATTTGCAGCTAAATAAATAAAAGAGAGATGATGTGTGTGTTTATAAATCGACCCGGACATGATTGAGGTCTTGCTTCACACACACACACACACACACACACACACAGACACGTACAGGGAGTTGCTAGTTGCCAAGTCGAGTTGATTATTGGCTATTTTAAATCAGACAAGGAAAGCGTTATGTGTGTGTGTGTGTGTGTGTGTGTGTGTGTGTGTGTGTGTGTGTGTGTGTGTGTGGGTTAGAAGAGCTGTACAAGTTAAATTTGATCGTTTCTTTTTCTTCTTTCCTCGTTTCTTTTCTTTCTTGTTTTTATTTCCTTTCATTCTTTTTGTTGATGTGCGAGTGTGTGTGTGTGTGTGTGTG
>NC_059292.1:29111542-29114042 GCF_017591435.1 Portunus trituberculatus | reverse complement strand
ATTGATGTTATTCTTCTTCATACACCTATCTGATTTTTCCATTCATTTAGAGAGATAGAAATCCCTTTGTCCATTTATGTTATTCTTATTCATAGACGCATCTCATTCTCCTCATCTCTTTCATCAGTGTTTATCCTGTAATGCTCTTGTTTGTATTTTCCTCTCATTATATTTGCTTTTCCTTTATTGTGTAAGAGGAAAACTGCCCAAGGACAACTAAACCGATTAAACAAAAGGCTCCACTTAGATCCTGTAATGCTCTTGTCTATTTTCTCTCATTACATTGACTTTTTCTCTATTATGTAAGGGGAAAACTTGGCAAGGACAACTAAAACGATCAAACAAAAGACTCCCACTTAAATGCCAGTCTCGAAGGTCAAGAGAGTTAGCCAAAAACAATGAGATAAATGTACTGAACCTCTCCTTATACTCCAGCAGGTCACAGGTAGATGGAAATGTAGAAGTAGCAGCGAGTTCCAGAGTTTCAATACATGGAAGCACAGAAGAATGAGATAACAGGGCAAGGAGGCTATTCCCTGTATGAAAACTTGTCTACCTGTCCCTATACTCTATCATCTCCATCTCTTTTCAGGCTCCCTAATCACGCAGCACTAATAACATGATTACTGAGTCTGTTTCATTCACCCACTATTCCATTAGAGGGCCATTTCATTCCTAATCTCTTTTTTTTATCTATTCTTTTGAAGCTTGGAACTATTAATGCTTGTTCTATTCTGGTTAATGATCCTGAGAATTGTGCTTACGTCAATCTCAGTCTATCTGTCTATGTATCTACGTTCATTTCATCAATCTTTTTCTAATTATTTGTCTATTTAACTATCCATCTTTCTATTTGTAATTATTAACTTGTGTATCTCATCTATATATCAATATTTCTGTTTGACCTCTCTCTCTCTCTCTCTCTCTCTCTCTCTCTCTCTCTCTCTCTCTAATCATTACGTGCAAAAAGGAGAAAGAAAAGAGAATACTAATAGGACGTAATATCTACACACCTTTCCAAAATTGACGAAGCATTAGAGGTATACATACACACACACACACACACACACACACACACACACACGAAAAGTTTACACAGGATGGCGTCGAAAGGGTTACATGATGTGAGTAGACAGTGTGTATATGCGAGGAAAATCTACACACACACACACACACACACACACGGTTTTTATTTTCATTTTCGGTAAAGATACACATGAAGTTACGTGCATATGCAGTTCTTGTTGACGCAAGCAGGGTGCACACACACACACACACACACACACACACACACACACACACACACACACACACACACACACACACACACGCACACACACACATACACACACCCATACACAAACGTACGGACGCAACTTCCAAAGGCACACATACATGCCACTTTAACATGTGAGCGGGAGGGAAAACACACACACACACACACACACACACACACACACACACACACACACACACACACACACACAAAGGAGGAATTTACGTACATGCATGTATGTTTTTGTGCGTTTAATCAATACACAAAAGTTCATCAGACCGAAAACAACATGCAGTATGTGTGTGTGTGTGTGTGTGTGTGTGTGTGTGTGTGTGTGTGGAAAGCCCTGCCAGTACTTTACGAATACAAAGGATCATTTATCAGCATTCAAGTCAATAGGTACAAAAGTAATAGTGACAGCAGCACCAGAAGCAGCAGCAGCAGCAGCAGCAGCAGCAGCAGCAGTAGTAGTAGTAGTAGTAGTAGTAGTAGTAGTAGTAGTAGTAGTAGCAATGCTAAAAGTGGCAGCGGTAGTAATATACATTTTGTATGGCTGTAATCTTGATAGCAACTTATTTATTCATTGATGTTGTTATGCAGAAATAGGAGGATAAGGGAGGAGGAGGAGGAGGAGGAGGAGGAGGAGGAGGAGGTGGAGAAGGTGGACGCCAGTGGACACATATTGATCCCTTTGTGGCGCCCTGGCAGATGACCTCTCTCTCTCTCTCTCTCTCTCTCTCTCTCTCTCTCTCTCTCTAGGGCGTGACCACCCCCGCCCCGCACCGCCCCGCCCCAGCATGCAAGGTCGCTGGGTACAGTTTTCTCTCTTTCCATGTTTATTCAGTTGCTTAGTGATGGCACGCTACGCCCCACGCCGCCCTCCGCCACCCGCCGCCCCTGCCCACTCTGTCCCCCATCTCGCTCTGACTCTTCCTTCTCTCCTTCATCCTTCCGCTCCCCTTCCGACTCATGCTACTTTGCATACTCTCTCTCTCTCTCTCTCTCTCTCTCTCTCTCTCTCTCCCCATCATGCATTCCCTGCAGACTCACCTGTCGCCTCTCACACCTGCCGCTGCCGCCCCTGGAAAAGCTGCGCCGCGGCGCACGGCAGCTCGGCGCCGCGGTGACAGAGGTGAGGGTAGAGGTGGAGGTGGAGGTGGAGGTGGGTGTGGGTGAGAGGGGGCGGTGGGCGTGCTCGTTCATCTGGTGGAGGGAATCCAGCAG
>NC_059292.1:29099042-29101542 GCF_017591435.1 Portunus trituberculatus | reverse complement strand
GAGGAGGAGGAGGAGGAGGAGGAGGAGGAGGAGGAGGAGGAAGAGGAGGAGGAAGGAAGAGGAGGAGAAGCAAGGAGGAGAAGGAAATGAGAAAGGAAGGAAAAATGATAAAGATCCGTAACATAATGCGGAAGGAGGAGAAAGAGCAGAGAGAGAGAGAGAGAGAGAGAGAGAGAGAGAGAGAGAGAGAGAGAGAGAGAGAGAGAGAGAGAGAGGAAATGATGTTAAGGAGTGTTGAAATGTTATAAATGAAAGTGGAGAGAGAGAGAGAGAGAGAGAGAGAGAGAGAGAGAGAGAGAGAGAGAGAGAGAGAGAGAGAGAGAGAGAGAGAGAGAGAGAGAGAGAGAGAGAGAGAGAGAGAGAGAGAGAGAGAGAGAGAGAGGAAGAGGGAAACAGGAAAAATCTGAGAGAAACAAGATATTGCGAAAATAAAACACTGCAAAGAGAGAGAGAGAGAGAGAGAGAGAGAGAGAGAGAGAGAGAGAGAGAGAGAGAGAGAGAGAGAGAGAGAGAGAGAGAGAGAGAGAGAGAGAGAGAGAGAGAGAGAGACAGAAGAGGGAAACAGGAAAATCTGAGAGAAACAAGATATTGCGAAAATAAAACACGCGCAAAGAGAGAGAGAGAGAGAGAGAGAGAGAGAGAGAGAGAGAGAGAGAGAGAGAGAGAGAGAGAGAGAGAGAGAGAGAGAGAGAGAGAGAGAGAGAGACCTAATTTCATGCGTGAGGTTGGGTCATTCTCTCCCCACCTCCTTCCTCCTTCCTCTCTCTGCTCCTCCTCCTCCTCCTCCTCCTCCTCCTCCTCCTGTAGGGTGGCAAATTCCGAACTTTGCCGCTTAACTTGAGGCAAAACTTTAAGCTTAAGTATATAAGTTCAAAGATAAACACGAGGATGTCACACGATATTCTTTGGCCCTCATCTTAAAGTCACGAGAGAGAGAGAGAGCGAGAGAGAGAGAGAGAGAGAGAGAGAGAGAGAGAGAGAGAGAGAGAGAGAGAGAGAGAGAGAGAGAGAGAGAGAGAGAGAGAGAGAGAGAGAGGAAGTGTGTTATCCTTTGTAATGTGTGTTTGTGTGTGTGTGTGTGTGTGAAGGAGATAACAGTAACAACAATAAAACATAACATTAACAGTATTACAACAACAACAACAACAACAACAACAACAACAACAACACCACCAACAACAACAACAACAAAAGCCACTTCACTTTTTACTGTGGGAAGCAATAAGCAATTTTGAGTAAATGAGTAATTTATTATGAAAGAGGAAGAGAAAGAGGAGGAGGAGGAGGAGGAGGAGGAGGAGGAGAAAATGAAAACAACATCATCATCATCAACATCATCATTATCAACAACAACAATAAGAAAAAAAAAACATCAATAACAATAACAAGAGTAGCAGCAGCAGCACCACCACCGCCACCATCAGCAGCAGGCCGGCCATCAATACAGAGTGTCACAAGCAGGGAGGGAGTCAGGCAGGGCGGGTAACATGCAACCAGGGTCCATCCAGCCAGCCAGGCAGTGCAGCAGCCGTGTAAGCAATAAGGCAGAAAGCTAAGGAGGCATTAACTAGGCGGCCAGACAGCTAATTATTTGGTCTGCCAGCCACTGCCTCGCCAATCAGCCAAACACTCACAAAGTCACTGAGTCTAAGTGTCATTTTAGTCTCCCTGCTTACCGCCTAGCCAGTCAGTCAGCCACCCAACCAGTTACTCAGGCATCTACCCACCCAACCATCCATTCATCCATCCAGTCAATCAGTCAGCCATCCACACACCTACGCAGTCAGTCAGCCATGTACCCACCCATTCATCTATTCATACATCCAGTCAGCCAGTCAGCCACCTACCCACACACCAACTCAGTCAGCCATCCAGTCACCCAACCACCCATCCAAGCCAAGTATCCTGCAAACCAGACGAGCGTTTCCCATCTCAGTGCCAATATTTACAACAGTGCTAAAGGAGGAGGAGGAGGAATACAAAGGAATACAAAGGAAAGCCAAACAGCAACAGACCTGTTGGTCCTTTCGAGGCTGTTTGGTAACTACTTCTAACTGGCTACAGATAAGAGAGACAGGACAGTACAGGAGAAGGCTCCTCCCCACCCACCACTCCCTCCAGCTTTCGCTGGCATGGAAAGCAGTATGGAAAACTGACATGGAATTTTCACAGGAAAGGATGAAAGGAGATTCTATTATTCACCCTACGGTGAACTCTACATATCTATCTATAAGAAAGGAGGAGGAGGAGGAGGAGGAGGAGGAGGAGGAGGAGGAGGAGGAGGAAGGGAGACACGAAGAGGGAGGGAGAGAGAGGAAGAGAGTATGGCAAAAATATGGCCAGGACGAGGAGGGTGAAGGGGTGGAAGGGTTAACAGGAAAGGGTTAAGGAGGAGGAGGAGGAGGAGGAGAAGGAGGAGAAGGAGGGGAGAGCCAATATGCATTCCGTGCCTAGCGGTGAAGGAGGGCCAGCAGTGCCTCCATTTGGGGACGACGCGGTG
>NC_059292.1:29091542-29094042 GCF_017591435.1 Portunus trituberculatus | reverse complement strand
TCTGGTCCAGGCGTTTTGTTTACGTTCATGCTGTTCATGACTGTGAGGATTTCATTTTCTGTAACTATGAAGTCAGGCAGTGTTTTGCCTTGTGCCTGAGGCTCTGGCATGGGCAGACTATTTTGGACATCTTCAGTCGTGAAGACTGTTGAGAAGAATCTATTTAGGACGTTTGCCATTTCAGCTTCGTTATCTATTTGGTTTCCGTTTTCTGTTATGAGTGGACCAATTGTTGAGGCTAAGACTCTTTTGGATTTTACATAACTGTGAAATTCCTTTGGGTTGGTTTTACAGGAGTTTGCGATCTGAGCTTCTACAGATTTTTTGCTGCTTTTTATCAACTTTTTTGCTTTTCTACGCAATCTGTCATGCTCTAATTTATCATTATTGTGCTGTGTTAATTTGTATTTGTTGTATGCTTCTTTCTTGGCTAGAAGACAGCTTTTAATTTCATTATTCCACCATTTCGGTTTGGTGGAGGAGGAGGAGGAGGAGGAGGAGGAGGATGAAAAGGAGGAGGAAGAGGAGGAGGAGGAGGAGGAAAACAAGAAAAGAACAAGGGGGAGGAGGAATAGGAAGAGGGGAAGGAGGAAGAGGAAGAGGAGGAGGATGAGGAGGAGGAGGAGGAGGAGGAGGAGGAGGAGGAAGAGGAGGAGGAGGAGGAGAGGCCATGAAGGTTAAATCAACGATAATAATGACATGACAGTGACTTGACTTGAGTGACATTGTGGTGATGATGGTGATGGTGGTGGTGATGACAGGGAGGGAGGGAGAGGGAGGGGGAGGGAAGGAGAGGAGACATGAAGGTTGGCGTGGTGAGGGAAGGAGGGAAGGGAAGGACAGAGGGAGGGAAGGAAGGGGAGGGAGATGGAGAGAGGGAGAGATGGAGGGAAGGAGGGAGGAAAAGAGAAAGTGACATATTGAAGTGATGATAATAATAATAATGATGATGATGATAATAATAATAATAATAATAATAATAATAATAATAATAATAATAATAATAATAATAATAATAATAATAATAATAATAATAATAACATATGTATACATGAATTATAACTAGATACACACACACACACACACACACACACACACACACACACACACACACACACACACACAATAAGTTACCAATTATCACTGGTGGACATAACCAAACAGAAAGAGAGGAACATTATTGTATGAAATGTTATGAAGGATTAATAAAGGATGACTATCATGTTGTGTTGCAATGCCAAAACCAACACATTGTTCAACTCAGAAATAAATATGCCCCGGATTATTATTGACTGCAGCCAAATCGCTTTAACTTTGCCGTGTTGATGCAGAGCAAGAAGGAAGGACTGTTAACATACTTAGCTCAATTTATCAATGTTTGGTTACGAATGTTTAGGTAATTCTTAGTTTTGTGCTGTGCTCCATGATCTATATAAAAGGTCTGAGGAATAAATATATTTTCTTTCTTTTCTTTCTTTCTTTCTTTCCTTCACACACACACACACACACACACACACACACACACACACACACACACACACACACACACACACACACACACACACACACACACAGTTGTAGTTTATGATTAAAAAAAAAACACTGTATTGCATCAACATGAGAGAGAGAGAGAGAGAGAGAGAGAGAGAGAGAGAGAGAGAGAGAGAGAGAGAGAGAGAGAGAGAGAGAGAGAAAGGTCAGAGTACAGGAGGAAGAGAGAGAGAGAGAGAGAGAGAGAGAGAGAGAGAGAGAGAGAGAGAGAGAGAGAGAGAGAGAGAGAGAGAGAGAGAGAGAGAGAGAGAGAGAGAGAGAGAGGAGGCAGAACCGGAATAGTAAGGGAGATAGATGGAGGAGAAGGAGGGAGAGAGGAGGAGGGAGGAGGAGGAAGAAGAGAACAGAGAGAAGGGAGATAGATGATTGGGAGGGAGGGAGAGAGAGAAAGAGAGAGAAATAGATAATGAAGACAGAGAAAGAGGGAAGGGAGAGAAAAACAGGGAAAGAGAAGAATATAAATAGAGATGAAGGACAAGATGAGAAAAAGGAGGAAGACGAAAGTAAATGGAATACAGAAGAGAAAGGAATAAACGACAAGGAGAAGAGGAGGAGAAGGAGGAGGAGGAGAAGGAGAAAGAGAAGGAGTAGAGAGAAAGTGGTTATATGACGAAATCTCTCTCTCTCTCTCTCTCTCTCTCTCTCTCTCTCTCTCTCTCTCTCTCTCTCTCTCTCTCTATCTTTCTCCCCCTCTCCCTTTCCTGTCCCTGTTATCATTGCACCACCATACAGCTCACCGTTTCGTCTTCTCTCTCTCTCTCTCTCTCTCTCTCTCACTCACGAGGTGCAAAGGATGGGCGGCAGGAGGGAGGCGTTGTAAAGGATGTAAAGGATGATGGCCACGCATAGGATAAGAAGGATCCCCCATGGCAGGAGAGGCGAAGGTGGATGCTGGGATGGTGGAGGTGGAGGTGGAGGCGGAGGCTGAGCGCTGACCCACCACCTCCAC
>NC_059292.1:29079042-29086542 GCF_017591435.1 Portunus trituberculatus | reverse complement strand
GTGGCTGTTAGTAGTTATTATCATTGTTATAGTAGTAGTAGTAGTAGTAGTAGTAGTAGTAGTAGTAGTAGTAGTAGTAGTAGTAGTAGTAGTAGGAGTAGTGCATGCAAACAAACAACATCACGTCAACAATAGCACTAATAGAGATGGCATTGCAGCATGACAGTGCAGTACATAGCAGCAGCAGCAGCAGCATCAGAGGTGGTACTAGAAATAATAACGGGTATAACAATAGACTAGCATGTAACAGTAATAATAGTAGTAGTAGTAGTAGTAGTAGTAGTGGTGGTGGTGATGGTGGTAGGAAGTGATAGTAGCAGACAAGATAGCAAATTTCCGCTCTAGAAACTGGATCACACGCACACACACACACACACACGCACACACACACACACACACACACACACACACACACACACACACACCCGCGCTGACCACATCTTAATGCGACACTGCCCGCGTGCTGCCTCTCTCCTGCACCACCACCACACTGGAGAGAAGGGAGGAGGAAGAGGAGGAGGAGGAGGAGGAGAAGGGTTTGACTGGAGGAGAAAGGAGGGATGGGCGCTGCAGTGAGAGGAGGATGAAGAGGAGGAACGAAGTGAAGGGAGGTGATGGTGGATGATGTGTAAGAGGAGGCTTGAGACAGAAAGAAGAGAAGAAAAGGAGGAGGAGGAGGAAGAATAAAGGGCATATTTTAGAATCCTCTCTCTCTTTCTTCTCTTCCTCTTCTTTCTCTCTTCCCTCTTTTAATAGTTCTAGGGAGGCTGTAACATTCTGCTTCTCTTCTTCTCTTCCTCAGAAAAACATTAGACAACTCGAACTACCCATCCCCCCTTCTCTCTCTCTCTCTCTCTCTCTCTCTCTCTCTCTCTCTCTCTCTCTCTCTCTCTCTCTCTCTCTGAAAAGCTCTGATTTCTAAGGAGCCTGTAATATTTTCTCTCTTTTTTTCCTCTTCCTCAGAAACACAGTAGGTTGAAATTTTGACTGTTTTCACCCTTACTACAATTAAGGTCCGTATTCAGAATCGCTTTGCTCTCTCCCCGCGACTATTTTCTAAGGCCACAGTGTGATTAGCAGGGTTTTCAAGAGTGTTTCTCCACTTGATAACATAGAAATCTTGTCACTCTGCCTCTAGAACCGTAAAAAAACACCTTAAAAATCTCCTGTACATTAAGATAAAGCCGTTTGAAACAGTGGAGGGGAAGCAAAGAAGTGTTTGGGAATACGAGGCACATCTCACTTTAGTTTCCCTGTCGCCTGTCACTTTTCTGGTTGTCTACAGAACTTGATGGGGGAAAAAAAAAAGTTGTTATCTCTGTTCTTTAAATCTTCCTTTTCGTTTGGTATTTCGTGGAGGAGGAGGAGGAGGAGGAGGAGGGAGATGGTGGTGGTGTAGGTTAAGTTAGGTTAGGTTAAGTTTGGTTTGGTTAAGTTCGGTTGAGTTTGGCGATTCTCTTCTCTCCCTCCTTACTTTCCCACCTGCTCTCTCTCTCTCTCTCTCTCTCTCTGCGGTTGGTGGGGAGGAACCTTCACGTGTGCTAACTTACCTATCCACTCTTTATTCTTCATTCGTGTTTATTTTTTGACACCTTCTCCTCTTACTCTCACTTACTTCTCCCATTTTTTCTCTTATTTTTCTGTCACGTAGCATCCTTTTCCCTCTCCTCCCCCTCTCTCCTCCCCTCTCTTCTCCCCTTCTCTTCCCCTTCCCTATGAGATAAGCCCTTTTTCCGCACTCTTTCCTCCCCTCTCTCACCCATTTTTCCCCTTATTCTTCCCTAAGCCCCTCGTTCCTCCAAATCCTCTTCCTGTTACTCTTTCACATTAAGCCTCCCTCTCTCACTCTCTCTCTCTCTCTCTCTCTCTCTCTCTCTCTCTCTCTCTCTCTCTCTCTTTCTCTCTGCTTGGTGTAAGTGAACAAGCAAGGACAGTGAGAGAAAATAATCGTGAGCAGGAGGAGGAGGAGAAGGAGGAGGAGGAGGAAGAAGAGGAGGAGGTGGAGGAGGAGTAAGAGGAAGAGAAGGAAATAACAATCTCTGTAAGGAATTGTTTAAAAGTATATGGAAAGGAGGAGGAGGAGGAGGAGGAGGAGGAGGAGGAGGAGGAGGAGGAGGAGGAAAGTGTATTGTGAGGTAGGTGGAGAGGAAATGGTGAGGAGACAGTGGAGAGAGAGAGAGAGAGAGAGAGAGAGAGAGAGAGAGAGAGAGAGAGAGAGAGAGAGAGAGAGAGAAAAGTGGATAGGGGGAGAATGAATAGGGAGAGAAAGGAGGAGTCTTGGGAGAAAGGAGACTAACAGTGAACATAAAGCGAAGGAAGAGGAGGAAGAGGAGGAGAAAGAGAAAAAGGAGGAGGAGGAGACAGAGATATAGGGAGATAATTAGTTTCCTCACACAACAATGAAGAGAGAAAGAGAGAAAGAAAAATAAAAACACCATCTCCACCACCACCACCACCACAAGGTAAAAACAAGTCTAACTAGGCAAGGGAGGGGGGGGGAAGGTGAGGTCAGGGGTCAATCTAGGGGTGGGAGGGGGTCAGGGACGGCTACTACTAAGAGGAGGAGAGAGGGGGAGGGAGAAAGAGGAGGCAAGACAAGTACTGGAGGAAGAAACGTGAATGAGAAACGAAAGGAAAGAAGGAAGGAAGGAAGGAAGAAGAAGAGGAGAGATGAGAGGAACAGAGAGACAAAGTAAAAGAAGGTGAAGGAGAGAGAAAAAAAAAAACTAGATGAAGTACGGAGGTAATAACAGAGCAAGGAAGAGGAAAGAAGAAAATGGAAAGAGAGAAATGGAGGAAAAGAAAAAAGAGGTGAACGGAGAAAGAGAGAGAAATGGAAGGAGAATGGAACAAGAGAGGGACGGAAAAATGGAGAAACAATAGTAGAGAGAGAGAGAGAGAGAGAGAGAGAGAGAGAGAGAGAGAGAGAGAGAGAGAGAGAGAGAGAAAAGTAGAGATATAAATGAAGAAGAGAGGAAAGGGATGATAAGCGAAATGGAAGGAAGGAAAGAAGGAACGAAGGAAGGAGAGAGAGAGAGAGAGAGAGAGAGAGAGAGAGAGAGAGAGAGAGAGAGAGAGAAGGGAAGGGCAGTTGCTCATTTAACGGTATTGGCAAAACGCGCAGAGTCTTACCCTGGTGCCTGCGCAGTTTGAAGATGGAGGTGTGTTGCGCTCTCTCTCTCTCTCTCTCTCTAATATATAACTTCCCAAAACTAATTTCAAGAGATAACATCAAACAGTTTCTTCCTTCATACACACACACACACACACACACACACACACACACACACACACACACACACACACACACACACACACACACACACACACACACACACACACACACACACACACACACACACACACACACACACACACACACACACACACACACACACACACACACACACACACACACATTTATTTTTCTCTTTCTTTTAACAACATCAATATATTTCGCTCTGTGACAACACACACACACACACACACACACACACACACACACACACACACACACACACACACATGCATACATACATACATACATACATACATAGTACACACATACATACACAACGTTCCTCTTTTCCCATGAGACACGTAGAGAGAGAGAGAGAGAGAGAGAGAGAGAGAGAGAGAGAGAGAGTGGTAGGGAGAGTAGGCGTGATGGAGGTGAAAAAGTTGACCTCTCTCTCTCTCTCTCTCTCTCTCTCTCCCCATGCGGACCATTACATGCAATCTCTTCCCACTCCTCTCTCTCCCCATTCCTCCTTTCTCTCCTCCATTCCTTATTCTCCTTTTCCTCCCCTCCTTCCTCTCCCCTCCCCAATCCTTTTCCATATTATTAGTTTTGCCTAAGTTATGGCTGGCTTCTTTCTTCTCCTTCCTCTTTCTCCTGCAGTAGTAGTAGTAGTAGTAGTAGTAGTAGTAGTAGTAGTAGTAGTAGTAGTAGTAGTAGTAGTAGTAGTAGTAGTAGTAGTAGTAGTTGTTGTATTGGTTGTAGTGAAGGCATGGAGGAAGTTTCAGTAAATGTTTCACTTTCTAACTAGTTCACCTTTTATTTTCCTGTCGGAGTGATGGGAGTAGTAGTAGTGGTGGTGGTGGTGGTGGTGGTGGTGGTGGTGGTGGTGGTAGTAGGAACAAAGGCAGTAGCAATAGCAGTAACATCAATAGCTCATCAATTTTTCAGCTTCTAATCCTTTCACTTCTTTCCTCCGCTTTGTGCCTTCCCCTCTCTTTCTTTCCTCCCTCCCTCCCTACTCCTCCTCCTCCTCCTCCTCCTCCTCCTCCTCCTCCTTCTCCTCGCTAAAGAAACATAGTCACTCTTCTCCTTCCTCAACATTCCTCAGTGAAAGTACATACCAACATAGCAACATTCCAACACCACACACACACACACACACACACACACACACACACACACACACACACACACACACACACACACACACACACACACACAGAGGAGCAGTGAAAGTACTACACACCATACATACATACATACACACACACACACACACACACACACACACACACACACACACACACACACACACACACACACACACACACACACACACATAGAAGGAGAGGTGAATGTAACTTTGTATTGTGGACTGATTACGTTATGTTTTGTTTGTCTGTTTGCTTGATTGTTGTTGTTGTTGTTGTTGTTGTTGTTGGTGGTGGTGGTGGTAGTTTTGTAATTAAGGTATTTTTTTTCTTTTTAATGATTTACTTCACATAAACACCACCACTAACACCTCCACCTCCACCTCAGCTCCTACCGTCCCCCTCCACACATACACATCCAGAACACCAACTTCCCCCACCTCCCCCCCCCACACACACACCACACCATACATCCACCTGCATCCACCCTTCTCGCACACTACCACCCCTCCACCACACAGGCCCATCATATCCCAGTTACCCTCCACTTAATCCTTCCTCCACCTGTCCCTACTTCCCTCCCTCCCTCCACCTGCCCCCCACACCTCCCTCCTCCACCTGCCTTCTCTTCCTCCCTCCACCAGTCCGTCCACTAAATGAAGGCCACTTTAGTCCACACATCACAGCCATCTCATAAGTTCACCTGCCAATAAGTGATCAATACATTTTGGTGTGGGACTAAACCACCTACAGGAGGAGGAGGAGGAGGAGGAGGAGGAGGAGGAGGAGGAGGAGGAGGAAGAGGAGGAGGAATGGCCAGAGAGCTGAACGTAGGAGTAGCAGATAAAAGAAAAAGAGGAGGAGAAGGAGGATGAAGAGAAGGAGGAAGAAGAGGAGGGAAATGACCAAACGAGAGAGAGAGAGAGAGAGAGAGAGAGAGAGAGAGAGAGAGAGAGAGAGAATCAGCTACCGAAACGATATGAAAGAGGAACAGGAGAGAGAGGAGAGGAGAGGAGAGGAGAGGAGAGGAGGAGGAGAGAGAAGAGGAAAGGAGAGGAGGAAGAATAACCTGGCAGGCTGGATGGTTGGCTGGGAGGGAGGGAAGTAGGGGGAGAGAGAAGAAAATTGAGCAAAGGAAGGAGGGAAGGAGGGAAGGAGGGAGGAAAGGAAGGAGGAGAAGGGTGAAGGAGAGCCGCCAGGGGTCACGTGATCGAGGTCATCGACAATGCAAATGGAATGAGGTCAGAGAGAGAGAGAGAGAGAGAGAGAGAGAGAGAGAGAGAGAGAGAGAGAGAGAGAGAGAGAGAGAGAGAGAGAGAGAGAGAGAGAGAGAGAGAGAGAGAGAGAGAGAGAGAGGATATGTGTGTGTGTGTTTTACTGCAAAGGAGAGGAAAGAAAGTAATGGAGGAAAGTAATGGAGGAGAGGGGAGGAAAGATATAGAGAAATCGTAAGGCAGAAGGGGAAGAAACACGAAGGAAGGGAATAAACGATGTAGGAGGAGAAGGAGGAGGAGGAGGAGGAGGAGGAGGAGGAGGAGGAGGAGGGCATTCATGAGTCAGTTCTGGGGCAACCATATACAGCAACATCTCCTCCTCTCCTCTCCTGCCTTCCTCCTCCTCCTCCTCCTCCTCCTAGCTTTCTCTCAATTTCCTTTTACCCTTTTTTCAGTAATTACAATCCGGAGAAACATTACTTTTCTCTCTTATTGCTTCCTTTCTTTTATTCCTCCTCCTCCTCGTCCTCCTCCTCCTCCTCCTCCTCTTCCTCCTCCTCATTCATTCAACTTTATTAGTCTCCTTTTTCATTGTTCCCCATTAAAAATTTCTCCTGTTCTCGTTTTCTATGCAAGTTCGGTGTTCTCTTTTAACTGGTGCAGAGGTGTGTGTGTGTGTGTGTGTGTGTGTGTGTGTGTGAGGAGGAGGGTTGGTGAATTGATGGGTGGGCTGGGAGAAGCCTTGTTCAACGTTATTGTGTTATCGTACAAATGTTGTTATGCAGTAGTAGTAGTAGTAGTAGTAGTAGTAGTAGTAGTAGTAGTAATAGTAATATCAGTAATAGCAGTAGTAAAGCTAATAGTACATGATAAGCTAAGCACACTTTAAATAAACAAAAAAAAAAAAATGTTATTTCAATATTTGTTTTTTTTCGCATGGAATCCTTTGTAATCCTCCTCTCCTCCTCCTCCTCCTCCTCCTCCTCCTCCTCCTCCTCCTCCTCTTTTCCTCTATCCTTCAAATAGCTCAAGTTCCCAGTTCTATTCAAGAGGAGGAGAATGAAAAATATCTTAGAGGTGGAGAGAGACATGTTGGGAGGAGGAGGAGGAGGAGGAGGAGGAGGAGGAGGAGAAGGAGGAGGAGGAGGAGGAGGAGGAATGGTGAGGGAAATGAGAGGAGATTTTATTGTCTGACAGGGAAGGGGAGGTGAGGGGGAAGGGAGGGGGAGGGAGATGACGGGAGAGTAAAAGAAAATGGAGGAGGGAGATGAAGGAGTGATGAGAGAATAGGAGAGAGAGAGAGAGAGAGAGAGAGAGAGAGAGAGAGAGAGAGAGTAGGTGTGGAGAGATGAGGAATGAGGAAGGAGAATATAACGAGGGAGGGAGAAGGAAGATGAGGAGGAGGAGTAGAAAACGACGGAATGGAGACGGAAAAAGAACTGGGTAGGGAGCAAGAGGAGGAGGAGGAGGAGGAGGAGGAGGAGGAGGAGGAGGAAGAGCAGGAGGAGGAAAAGTTATATGGTAAAATATTACGAGATATTTTCTTTTTCGATACAACAAAAAACAAAAAAATGGAAAACGAGCAGGAGGAGGAGGAGGAGGAGGAGGAGGAGGAGGAGGAGGAGGAGGAGGAGGAGGACGAACAGGAGGAGGAAAACGAAAAGATATTTCTGGTCGGGTCCAAACTGCTTCAGATATCTTCCTCTTCCTTCTCCTTCTCCTACTCCTCCTTTTCCTCTCTCCTTCCTTCCCCTCCTCCTCCTCCTCTTCCTTCTCCTTCTCCTAAACTTTCTTTTCATATTTCGTTTCCTCCAGCTTGCTTCCCGCCATGAGAGAGAGAGAGAGAGAGAGAGAGAGAGAGAGAGCAATACCCACAATTTATGGAGGTATATAA